>NC_046157.1:160703937-160983937 GCF_011064425.1 Rattus rattus
TAAACCCAATCAATCCTCTCATAACTGGAAATCCCTAACCCTAGCAACTCCAACAGGCAGACTCCACCACCCATCTCCAATATGATAATTCAAGAGACAAATCATTTTGGAAAGGTGGTGAGAGGGTGATGTGTTCAATGTTGTTGTATATAAATTAATTGGGAGTTTCTACCCTACCTTAGATGATAAAATAAATAAAATAAAAGACACAAAAGCTTTACATTTACAATAAGCTTTAAAGCATTAGAGCTGGGCAGATATCAATCAAACCGATAGGCTATTTCATCTACTTCCGTGTCAAAAACTCAGATATATAACTTTCCAAGTTCTGCCTGGGGCTACTCTTACTCCAACTGGCCAGCATGTTCTCACAATTCACCTATCCCAGGGTGTCGTCTCCTCCCCTCCTATTTCCTCCCTCCTATCTCCTCCCTCTTGGTCTCAGACACCAAGCCTGGATCCGAAGTCCCGCCCACTGGAGCCCCGCCCATCTCTCTCCTGCCCAGCTGCAGGCTGTAGGCATCCTTATTCAACCAATAGTTTTAAACTAAGGAACAAGGTTACATAGCATCATTTGGTGTTTGTGAGGACCTCTTCACCCCTGGGGGCAACTTGAACTTTGGGCCCAGTATTTAGCATTACAATTCATAGCAACAGACCAAACCTCAACAAATGTGACCACATCAGGAAGAGCAGATGAAGGGGCACAGAGATCCCTAAGGCTGTCTTTGGCATCTAAGCATAAGCTTTAGATTTAAGTAAATAAAGGACTGTGGTGAGTGAGATGGGAAGACGGCTGCCTAATGAAGCAGTTCTGTATTAGCTATGGTCTGCCCGCTGCCTCAGTGCTGGTTCCACAGTGTGATCCAGATGTTCTTCTAAATGGCATCATGTGAGGGGCCAATGTCGCTCTCAGGAGAAGATCTCTTCTGTGCCTTGGTACAGTCAACTCATTGTAAATATCTAGGCCGTGGTGGTCTGCACTGTGAGGTTCTGTTGTCTCTGAATCCATGGTGACTTGAGGAAGGGTTGAGAACAATGACTTAACCTCTCCAGCTTCCATGAAAGTAAACTAAATAGACTCAAGATGAAGGCAGAGATGGCAGTGTTAGATTTCTGAGGTAACATAAAGAGACAGAAGGCACACAGAGACCAACATCTGACCTTCAGCTAATGGGACTGTGTTTATTTGCACACGGAGAAGGGCAGCCTATCTCCTGTGGGAAATTGAGGAGTCTGCCAGCGGAAACTAGCTGGGAACCTTTAGGAGGGTAGGTTGAGGCGCTTAAGAATGAGGAAACCGTTGCATCTTTCCTTCCTGAAACTGTCCTAAACGAGACAGACTATTCTAGGAGCAGGCTGTCCCAACACATTTTCCTTTTTAGTTGATTGATAAAGGCTGATAAGATCACCTGTAATCCACAGGAATCCCGTTTCACAACCAGGGCACTCTATCGGACGACTTGTAGGTCAAGGGAGGAGCCAACACTTTTTAACGAAAGCTGTTTCCAAACACCTGTTTCAATCAGGACACTTGAGGACAGGCGTCTACAGAGAGGGCAACACCCTATGACAACAGGAACAGGGAGAGACAAGACACAGCCACAGGTTTGAAAAATGCCACAGATCTCTGAAGCCACCAGAGGCTGCACAGCCCAGAGCTGAGGCTCCCTCATAGCCTCCAGAAGGGACCCAGCCGGCTGAGAACTTGACCTTGCACTTCTGGTCTCCACACAAGGGAGAGGGAAACTATCGTGTTTAAAAGGAGCTGGTGACGCTGCAGGAATAAAGCTCATTAAGGAAAAGCCATTTCCTCCTAGGCCAGAGATGAAATCAATGGCTTAGGTACAGACCTACCATTCCAGCTAAGCTGAAGAAGGACCTGCCTTAGGGGTCCCTGGAAAGGCAGGTTCACCATAGGCCATGCTGAAGAGATGGGCAGAAGAATCATCCCTTTAATGAGATAATGTCCTTTTCCTTCCCAGAATTCCTGGCCCCTAGTACAGTAGCTTGCAGGACAGCAGCCATGTGGCTTCTAAATGGCCAATTTCTACTTTCTATCCTTTTTCTAATCATACATTTTCTGGTGCCTTGGGCTCCGTTCTTTCTCTACAACTTTCCTCCCTGCCATACAGTGCCTTCCTCCATGGACCTCCACGCTGGCTAAAATGGCATGGTCTCTGCCTTCTCCATTTTCCTCTGGGCACCTGCTGGGGTCTACAGGTTGCTGTGCTGCTGTTTCCCTCTTTAAACTCTAATAAAATTGTCCTTGCACTTCCGTTTGAGCCTATTATTAGATTCTTTTATTAATGAGATCAAGAATCCCAAGAAGGGATCCCCGTTTCTTATGTCACTGGGTTCTTGGTGATAGCAGCCATGGGCACTGGTAATGGTGTTGTTAGTGTCTCCAAGCCCAGCACAGAGCTGATGGCTCACCATGCAGACCAGAGTCATTGAAGGAGAAGGCTACACTCCAAGGGTATGGGTCCTGATCTCAGGATACAGCCTGAAAATCCAGACGGCATCTCACAAGGATGATGTCCCAAGGACCTCCTGTCTGGCATAAGAATAGCAAGGGTCTTAGTGGCAGGATTACAGGGTGGTGGAAATCTTTTTACAATAGAGAATGTATGTATGTATGTATGTATGTATGTATGTATGTATGTATGTATGTATGTATGTAGTTTGAATGTCTAGCTTTTTCTAAAGCTAGAACACCCCAGTCCCCATGCACTGGCTTAGAGACTAATGAAAGCTACTTTCTGGGGTTGGGTGTAGCTCAGTGGATACAGTGCTTGCCTAGTATACACCCATTTCTGTGTTCAGTCTTCTTAGCTAAATAGTTCAAAGCCAGCCTAGATTACATGAGACCTTGGCTTCAATAATAACAGTAGTAACAATAATGTGTGCCTGGCCATCCCACACCCTTTCCCTAGGCACAGCTCAGACGTGTTTTGCTGTTGGATGCAAGGAAGGTGTTGTGTTTTATAAAAAGGGAGCCAGGATATGTTTTATAGAGTGTGGAATGGTGAGGTGGGAGGAGTGCCTTGGCGGGCTTATGCTGAGGCATCTCTTCCCCCTGAGGTACCAGTTATACAATGGGTATAGAATAGAACAGAGTTTATTTAGGGCATGGGCAGGGGAGTTGAGAAGGGACTAGAGGCAGAGAAAGACACACAGACACAGATGGGGGGGGGGCAGGAACATGTGGAGAGGGGAGGGAGGAGTGGAGAGAAGGAGAAAGGGGTCAGGGGGAGAGAGAGAGAGAGAGAGAGAGAGAGAGAGAGAGAGAGAGAGAGAGAGAGAGAGAGAGAGAGAGAGAGGCAGGCCAAACAGCCCCTTTATAGGAAACCAGGCCTACCTGGCTGTTGCCAGGTAACTATTGGGCTTAGAAGGAATGGCAACCAAAGGGAAGGTTTGAGTGAGTGTGTCACACCCCTCTGATAGGCTATTTCTCCACCACCAGTGAAATGAGCCAATTTAAACCAGATTAGATCATATTAAAGGCAGGTTTATTGGGAAGCTGCTCTCCGGTGGTCAAGCTCACTGGCTCCAAGGACTGAGATCAGGGAAGTCACTATGGGGAAGGGGAAGGAAGGGAAAGAGTGCAAGCGGAGAGAGAAGGAGGGGAGAGGAGGAGGAGAAGGAAGAAGGAGGAGGAAGAAGAACAAGAGGAGGAGGAGGACAGTGGAAGAGCCTCTGGGGAAGGGCAGCCCAGCCTCTGGGCCAAAAAGTTCAGGGTTGGGGTCAGAGTATGCGGAAGATAGAAACTAAGGATGCTGGAGAACCTGGAGGCCAGACCTCAGTCCCTTGGAGGCCAGGTCTGATAAACCATTCATCTGGAATATGTGTGTGTGTGTGTGTGTGTGTGTCTGTGTGTGTGTCTGTGGGGTGTATGTCTGTGTGTGTGTCTGTGTGTGTGTGTCTGTGTGTGTGTGTGTGTGTGTGTGTGTGTGTCTCTGTGTGTGTCTCTGTGTGTGTGTGTCTCTGTGTGTGTGTGTGTGTGTGTGTGTTGTGTTACTCCAGCTGTACTTATACAAGGGTGGACATTCAGGCAACCAAGAGTCTTCTTTTCAAACCCCAGGAGCTAATGGCAGCTTCTACAAGGTTTGTCCGTATATAGTCCTTGGTTAGGAGCTGATAATGACCTAGTAGTATTTTAAGATTTATTTTAACTTTTTATTTTATGTGTATGTGTGTTTCTGCATGTATATATGTATGAATATGTATCAGAGTGACAGATGGTTGTGAGCTGCCAAGTGGGTGCTGGGAAATGAACCTAGGTCCTCTGTAAGAGGAGCCAGTGTCACCTTAACCACTGTGCCATCTTTCCAGTCCCCTGCATCTACCGTTGTTTTCTCCTTCAAATGGGTACAAGGGACATTTGCTTTGTCTTTTCTCTTTCCTCCAGCAACTGTGCGAGCTACTCTTCCCTTCCTTCTTTCTTGTCCTCTCTCTGTCTGTCTCTCTCACTGTCTCTCTTTCTCTCTCTCCCTCCCTCTCCCCCACCCACTTGTGTGCATCCCTGACCATTCTGGAACTCACTTTGTAGACCAGGATATTCTTGAACCCAGAAACCTGCTTGCCTGTATCACCATGCCCACCCAGCATTTGTATGTGTGTATATGTATATATGTGTGTATGTGTATCTGTGTGTATATGTGTATATATGTAAGTGTATATGTATGTGTGTATGTGTGTTTGTATGTATACATGTGTATGTGTGTATGTATGTTTGTATGTATACATGTGTATGTGTGTATGTGTATATATGTGTGTATGTATGTGTGTATATATGTGTGTATATGTATGTAAGTGTATATGTATGTATGTGTGTTTGTACGTATACATGTGTATGTGTATATATGTGTGTATGTATGTATGTATATCTGGGTGTTATCTGTGTGCGTGTGTGTGAGTATATGTGTGTGTGTACTTTTCATTTCATTATAAAGCACCACCGCTTATCCCATTGGAGCCAGTTAAATTTTGACTTCCCTTTGTCTATGCAGGGCTTTGCCCCTCCCCAATATGCTCCGAGATCAGCAGATTCAAAGTTCCTTGTGCTTGCATCTTGCTGGTTTTTTGATGACTTCGGTTTCCAAGGCAAACACTGCAAAAACCAACTGCACGCCACTGCACACGGAGCACAGGAAAGCAGCCATCGCTTCCGTTTGTCCCAGGGACAAGTGTGCTGAGTTTAAGTCTCCCTCCCACCCCTCAGCACAAAAAGGTTCAAGATTCCTTTTGAACCCGGGCTCATTGAGGTTGTCCACTCTGCTGAGGCGGATTAGTGAGGGGACAGAACCCCTGGGGAGCTTTTAATGCTTTTTTTTTCAAATGACAAAAAGCCCCTGGCATTCACTCCTTCCCCCAGAGTCTAAACCTGAAAGTCTTCCTTAAGTGGTCAGCTCTGGGCATTCTCAGTGGGCAGCTGACTCACCGGTGCCTGGTGCTTGTGAGCAGGGGAGGCAGGGCCGCTGTGAATGGCAGAGCTAGGAGAGGTAGAGGTTGACTTCAGATCTCACAGACCTTACAGAGTACGCTATGGTAATATTTTGGTAATATTTTTGATTGAGCGCCACTGAACCATGACGTCATCTTTGCACATTTGTTTATTGGCCCATCAACTGGGCGGTTCCACAGGGTGCACAGCACTTCCAAGACAGCAGGATTTCCCTAAGACCCTGGTAGAGTCCCGGAAGATTCTTCCAGGGCAAGGGAGTCTGGGGTCAAGCTGGAAAAGCTCTATCTGCATTCCACTGGGGATTTGCAAGGCCCCGGAATCCTGCTATAAACAAAGGCCTCTAACTCTGTTGATATGCTAATAGGGCACTTCAAAAAAACAGCCCGACCGCAGCACTCCTAGCGGGCCTCCTCTTTAAATGCAGTCCTAATACCAATTAACATCCCAGGAAAACACAGTTAGCGGCCTCCGCTGAGCTCGAGACCTACGCTTGAATAGCTGCTCGAAAACAGGAGCATCCAAAGGCAAAACAGGGAAAGTGTTGGAAAGTCTGAAGTAAAAACTGCTTGAACCCGCTGGGTTAAGACGAGTGTGTTGGGAATGAAGCCTGCACCGGTGTCTGGAGGACAGAACACTCCCGCCGGGCTCTGTCTGCTTACCTAAGAGTCTGCAGGTGCAAGTGTTCACACTCTCCCTTCAAAGTAGCCTGTAGACTGAGCGATGGGCTCTAAATAAAGGGGGAGTCCCTAATCGTGGCAGGGCTTCCCAAACAGCAGTGCTCATGGCTAAGCAGGACCCCCGTCTCTTGGGTCTGTCTCTGTCTAATTTTCCTCTCCTCTCCTCATTGATTTCAGTTTCCCGCATTCACGGCCAAAACATGGAACTTAAATATGATGGATCGGGTGCGGTAGATTGCGCAATCCCCACAGGTAATGCCATCTGCAAGCCCCAAAGATTGTTTACAGCACAGTCAACAGCCAGAGGGGAATCCCGGGCCGCCCCTGTAGGGGGTCACCCTGCTGAGGCTGGTATGCACATAAGAGGGGTTGAAATCCTTGACTGGGCCGATACTGGTTCTTTCCATACACTGGAGAATGAAAGCCTGGTTTTGTCTGGCTTTCCCAGCAGGGTTCTACATCATCGCTGGGATTCCATTGAAGATTCTAGATCAGGAGTCCCGGAAGGAAGGATTTTAGGACCCTCCTCCTGGGCAGTTTCTTTCTCCAGGTGCCGGGCTGGGCCAGAACCTGTGGAGTAACTGAGAACTTTGTTCACTTCTGACCTCTACTCAGCATCCAGGTACAGAGGGAGAAACTTAATCTAAAACTTAGCAGCCTCCAAATACATAGATGGACAGGCTGTTGGCATTTCGTCTAAGCTCCGCCCCACAGTTACCTGGCAATAGCCAGGTGTGATAAAAGGGGCTGCTTGCCCCCTCCTGTCTCTTCTCCTCTTGCTCTCTTACCCTCTTCCCTTTCTCTCCCCATTTTCTTCACCCTTCTCTCTCCACGTGCTCGTGGTCGTCCTCTTCTCCTCTCTCCTCTCTGTCTCTGTCTCTTTCTCTCTCTCATCCCTCAACTCTCCTCTCCATTGCCTTAAATAAACTCTATTCCATACTGTACCCAAACATATCCTTGGCTTCTTTTCTTTTTATAAAACACAACACAAGCCCTGTGTAAACTGGTTCTCAAGAGCTGGAGAGTTGGCTCAGTGGGGGCTAAGAGCACTTCCTAGTCCTGCAGAAAGAAGTCCTGGGTTTGGTGGCCTGCATCCCCGTGGCAGCTCAGAACCATCTATAAATCCAGTTCTAGGGGATCTGATGCTCTCTTCTCGCCTCCGTGGACACCAGCACGTACTCGGTGCACAGATATGCATGTAGGCAAAAACACATTTAAAATAGAATTAGTAAGAACTAATAAGTCTAGGAGAGAGAGACAGACAGAGAGAGACAGAAAGACAGAGAGACATAACCTTAATAACCTTATCAGAAGGAACTTGTTCACCCCAGGAAGAAGGTGAACTTCTTGTCACAGACTATACACACCCTTTATCCAGTGCTTGCTCACAAGTTAAACCACAGGTTCAAGTTTATTGGGTGATTGTGATGTTAAGAAATGCATTGCTAAACGTGGGCACTTAGTTCCTACTAAAGGACCAATTGCTTTTATTCTCCTTGAAGGATCCCCTTTCCCAACTGTCGTAGTTAACCTCGGCTGTCTCCTCGATACAACCCAAAAACTCCCCCGAGGAACTACCTGTGGGATTCGCCTCTGGAGCCTTTCCTTAGTTGCTGGTTGATGCCACAGGTTCGGCCTACTGTAGGCGGTGCTGTCCATAGGCAGGGAGGCCTGGGCTGTAGAAGGTCGCTAAGCCACCTTGCTCAGTAAGCCAATACACAGAGCTCTTTGCTTCAGACCCTGCCTTAGCCTCCCTTTAACCCTTTCCTCCCCCGGTTGCTTTTGACCGATGTCTTATCACAGCAACAAAGAAGCAGCAAAGAACCAGTTCAGGTCGGTCACCAGGAATACCAGAATGTTCTCACCCTCGAGCAAAGCTGGTTGTCAAGTCCTATCACTTTTTCCCTCTTTGTTTATTTCGGTTAAGGAGCCACCAACAGTGAGTCAGTGTGTATGCGATTTCCATATCTTAAATATCTTATTTTATGTGTACACAACTGTACAATTCAAAGGTGTTTCATAAATTTCTATCACCAGAATCCAATTTGGGAGCATTCCTCGGGCTGGGATGCAGCTCGCAGGTGAGCACATGCTTAGCAGGAGGACCTGGGCTCAACTTTACCTCCAAAGAATATTTCCATCACGCAGAAAGATTCCTGCTACTACCTTTTAACCAATCTCTATTCTAATTCTGTTGGCATTTTGTCTAAGCTCCGCCCCACAGTTACCTGGCAACAGCCAGGCATGCCTGACTCATTATAAAAGGGACTGCTTGCCCCTTCCTGTCTGTCTCTCAGTCTGTCTGTCTGTCTCTCTCCCTCTCTCCCTCTCCCCCTCTCTCCCTCTTTCTCCCCCTCTCCCTCTCCCTCCCCCCTCCCTTCTCCCTCTACCTTCTCTGTCTCTTCTACCCTCTGAACTCCCCTCCCCATGCCCTGAATAAACTCAGGACTGAATATAGGTGGGCACCCCTTCCCCCATACCTGACTACACATCCACCAAACACATACCTTCCTTCTTACCTTTTAAAAACACAACAAAGTCAGTGCTCCAAGGTCCCACAATATGCACTATCTTTGTGTCTTTGTGTCTTGGTGTGGAGTTTATGGATTCTCTCTGCTTTACTCCCTTCCCCAAGCCGATGTCTGTTGCGAGGATGGACTATACCATGAAAACAAATTCTGAATCCAGACAGCTCAGCCTGGGACAGAGGTGTTAGGAGTCTAGAGGAAGCTGAGGTGTATGCTTGCTTTAAAGAACCATAGCATATAGTCTCATAGGGAAGACCTGAGGGGCAATGTACAGTGAAAACTGCTTTGAAAAGTAGCATCTTTAATCCCAGCACTGGAGGGGCAGAGGTAGGTCATTTTCTGAGTTCAAGGCCAGCCACTTCTACACATAGAAACCTTGCCTTGAAAAAAAGAGAGAGAGATTAATGGAAGGCAACTGGCATGAAGCTTCAGATCAAGAAAGCATGGGCAGTTCTAGGAGTCCTATGTATATAGGAATAAGCAGAGTCCGGGGCACTGGGGTGTAGTGGTGGTTGGCAGGGAGTCTACTTAGCATCCTCTCTAGTTTCTCCTGTCCTTACACCCGGGGTCTCTACCCAGTGTCAGGATATGGGTCCACTGTTGTTCCCTCTGCCACAGGTGGGAACGTTCCCACCTGTATTCCCATCCATGGACAGGTGGTCCTGAGTTGTATAAAAGTGAGTTGAACAAGACATGGGGAGCAAGTCGGTAAGCAGCATTCTTCCATGGCTTCTTCATCAGTCCCTGACTCTGGATTCTAAAGAGCCAGCCTTCCTCCATCTTGGGTTTAAAAGTCACCTTACAGTAAAGACAAACTAGGTTCATGCCTGGTTATGGCTAATTCTCTGTTTCTCAAGGACTAGGCTATGCCTACCTGTAAGGTTCTGTAAGGACTGTTCCAGGAATGGCAACCATATCTTTGTTTTAAAAAGTTAATAACCATCTTGCAACCCTACTTTGTTTCAAAAGGTTATCAGACCACCTCTATGTGTCATACTGCCTGTTGTTATGACTGCTAAATTAAGCCTATGCCCACCTTTGTGACCATGTCTTTGTTTCAGGAGGTCATCAGTCTTAAGTTGTTTTAATGTTCTGCTCCTGTGACCCTGCTTATTTTGTCTGCCAAATCCCCCATTTGGAAACCCCCTACACCTGAGCTAAAAAAGCCCTGTCTTCTTTGCATCGAAAAATGATCTCTCTCAAACCCCACCCTAGGGGCAGGCAGTCAATGTAACAAATAAAAAGGCTTGCTCTAATTAATTACTTTTAAATTAATTAATAATTAATTAATTATTTTGGTCATGAGGATTTGGGCCACTGGTCCTTCTCCTCCCATCATTGGAATTAACAGTTCCTGCCTTGAATTCCTGTCCTGGCTTCCCTTCACCCCGGACTGTAAACTTGAAGATGAAATAGGGCCAAGGTGCTTTTGGTTCATGGTGTTTATTACTGCAATAGAAAACAAACTAGGGGGCTGGAGAGATGTCTCAGCGGTTAAGAGTACTGACTTCTCTTCCTGAGGTCCTGAGTTCAATTCCCAGCAACCACATGGTGGCTCACAGCCATCTGTAATGGGATCTGATGTCTTCTTCTGGTGTGTCTGATGACAAGCTACAGTGTACTGATATAAATTAAATAAATATTTAAAAAAAAGAAAAAGAAAAAGAAAACAAACTAGGACAGTGACCTTGAGCACACAGCTGTGTTTCTCCCTGGTAAACAGGTGACACCTGGCCTTCATTTCTTCACTGCAGGGGAGTGGGAAAAGCTTGTTGGGAGCATGTCAGGAAGCTCCTTTCAAAAGTGCAGGCTGTGCTGTTGGGAATCTCGTGTGGTTCTTCATGACTGACAGCTATAGAGCATAGGGGAATGTTTGAGTCTCAATATTGCGTATTAACCACCGTTCTAGCCAGACAAGGTGTCTCAGGACCACTTTGAACCTAGACCTTGTTTCATCCCTTTGAGGTTACACACCCCCAGAAATTCACCCTTCGTGGGTAGAGGTTGGGATTGGAAGTACAGCTTAGTGCTCACCTAGAGTGCTCCTGTTGGAAGCTCTGAGTTCAGGCACCACCACCACGTGCACTGGATGTGGTGGCTCATGCCTGTCTGTAATCCACTGGAAGTAGGAATGAGAGGGTTAGAAGTTCAAAGTCATCTTTGGCTATGAGTTCAAAACCAGCCTGAGATACAAGAGACTTTGTCTCAAAGACAAAAGCAGAGCAAAAGGATCCAGTTTGCCAGTGTTTACCGTTTACTGGTCCACCCACAGAGCATGAGAAGTCCATAGAAAGAAGGGGGGAATAAGATGCTGAGAACTGTCTACATGCCACACAGACCCTCTTGTGGGCTCCATTCTACCCCTAGGGAGTGCTGTTGGAGGGGGTGTGGGACTCCTCTTAATTTTTTCCCAGCAGCCTTTGCCTATCTAAATGTTCCCTTTTGGCCATTCGAGCTCACTGAAGACTCTGGAAACTTGGTTGGCTGGTTTCATCCTGATCTCCCGCCCTCCAACCAGCCTCAGCTCTTCTTAATCTTTCTTTCCTCTGACTGGTTAAGTTCAGCAGTTTGCTGGCCCCACTGTGGCCAGCCCTAAACAGTCCTTCCTCCACAGGGACACATCTGCCTTTCTCATAAAGAAGTCAAGTCACCTCTGACTGCATCAGTAAGGCCTTCAGAAGACCCTCCTGTGTCTGAGGCGAGCTCTGACCTCTATGAGAGCCTAGCTGTGGAGTGTGGGTTCAGCTAGGTCCTCTGACTCAGGTCCTAGTTAACACTATTCAGACTTGTTTGTTTTTTTAAAAGAATGAAGTTGTCTTGAGCTAGAGCCAAAAATCCTTTTATAAGAAACACAAGGAAAATTCATTTCGACTTCCAAAAATTCACTCTTGGGTTAATTGGGTGAAACTGAACTGAGGTCTTCGTGTGAAAGCCCATCTCATAGCACCGAGCCTGGGGAACAACATGGGTACTTGCTCTCTGCTTGAGGCATACAAATATTAAAGCCATGATGTGTCTGCATATGCACAGACGCACACACTCATGCTTACAGTTTGGTTTTAGCTTCATTTTGATTTGTGCCTTTAACCTAACTTGTGACCTTATTTAAATATTCTCACATCTTTATTTGGGGGAGTGTATGTGGCAATGCGAATGTGTGGGGGTCAGAGGGCAACCTGCCGGGGTCCGTTTTCGGACAACCTGCATGTTCTTTCAGTGTGCAGGTTTCAGTGATCAAGCCGGGATCTTTAAACTTGGGGGCAGGAGTCTTTACCCACTGAGCTACTAACCTGATCATAAACCCCGGGTTTCTATTAAATCCCATCCTTGGGAGCACTTGAGTCCAACTTATGTTTCTTTAAAATTGATTTAAGCTAATTCAATATGTGGTATAAGGTTTAAGGTAACTTCCAAGGTCTCCCTGTTGGGGAGAGTTGGGGAGAGATTTAATTAAAAAACAAAACAAAACAAAACAAAGGTACCTCCTCCATTTGGCTATCAGACTATTGAAACAACTATCCCCCCAAAATTAGAATTTCTAACAGGGTACTGGAGAGAGGGATCAACAGTTAAGTGTTAACTGCTCTTCTAGAGGTCCTGAGTTCAATTCCCAGCAACCACATGGTGGCTCACAACCACCTGTAGTGGGATCTGATGCCCTCTTCTGATGTGTCTGAAGAAAGCAACAGTGTACTCACATTAAATAGGTAGATAGATAGATAGATAGATAGATAGATAGATAGATAGATAGAATTTCCTCCAGGAGCCTCATTCTGGGAGAAGGAGGAAGCTGAAGCCTGGTATGAGACAGAGGAGAATGTGTCTCTGTGAAGGGGACTTCACATAGTCCAGACCATGAATAGACCACCTTGCAGGAGAGGGGGAATGGTGGGCCAGTGACAAGTTGACCACAGCTTGGTTCATGAATATCTCTTGCCCTCTACTTAAACCCTTATATACGGCTGTGGTCATATAACTCTCATATAAAGGTCTATGTCAGGACCTGGAAGGTTAGCTTGTGTGTTGGGGTCAGATGGCTGTTTGGTGGGTCTCTTTATTTGCTCCTTTTCCTAATGTGGTCATTTAGAATAAATCTCCTTGACCTGCTTTTCAGCATCACTTGACAGTAAGATTGTTATACTGAGGAGGAAGGTTGTCCTGTAGGAACCACTGGATCCCTGGCTGGCTTTCACCCTAAACCTCCAGGAACAATTTTGAATTTCCAACAACACAAATCATGAAAGTACAGAACTCTCTAATTCATATGTAAATATAAGTGTGGAAATTAATAGTCAAAGGGTGAATTACCATCCAGGACTCAGCAGGAGCTTGGAAGTGTAATTTTGCCATTCTAAACTTTAAAATCTAGCTACTAAATTGGAGCAGAGACACAGTTGCCTCAAGAGATGAAGCACTGCAGTCACTGTCATTTCAACTGGGGTCAATGGAGTCCAGGAAGTCATGTAGGAGCAGAGTTAGACTCTCCATCCCTAGGCAACACAGAAGACAATTCCCAGATCTTATCTTTGTGGCAGGCACAGCCTGTTCATGCCAATACATAGCCATTATGGTCTCTAAGTGTTCTTGTGCCTGCAGGTCATTTCACCGCAACCTGGGCAACCTGCCAGTCTGTCCCTGTGTATCCTCTAGCATAGCAGTCTCCACACTAAAGAAGTCCCCTGAACAGGTATGCTGTTGGCTACCAACTGGTGTGCCTCCCTTCTCCACAGTTCCAGGGATGAAGCACTTGTACTTTCAGACAAAATCCCAGCAAGTTCATCTCTCAGCCAGCTGGGAATGTGCTTGTAGCAGATCCCTATCACAGCCTATGGCTTACTCTTCCTTTTGACTGATGCCTTTGTAAGACTCGAAGTGAGTCTTAACTACCGGGAGACCCACCAAGTGAGACACAAGAACAATGATCGATGCAAATGCAAGAGTTTTATTTTTCTAGTGCATTGGGGTCGACCCTCGATCAGCCCTTCGTGGTGAGTGACTAAAAGGCAACCCCGAATGGCTATAACAAGCAGTTTTTATACTTTTTAGGGGTACAGGTTACATCAGCAAGGTTACAGTTTAAACTTATTGGCTAAGCATATTGACCTTTGAATCTATTGGCTAGCAAGCATATGACATGCATTCGAACTCTATTTGGGACCAGAGGGTCAGGTGACTATCAGTCAGTACATTTTGTAGTTTTTTTAAAGAATGTTCCTGCTCCTCCTGAGAACTGTGGGTGGAGAATAGAACTTGGCCTAGTCTTGACTTGAGGCAGTGGGTGTAAAGTTGGCGAAAGCCCCTAGGGTCCTTCACCTTCTTATTTGGTACCCCTCTCTAACATCCCTACAATCTCCTCCACTTCCCATTCGAGGGTGCCCTTCACATCCTTGCCACTTTCAACTTCTTTTTCCAGTATATCCTTTAGGCCAGATCACCCAACCCATGTTGTACAGGCCTTCTTTGGAACACCAAATTTTAATTGCCAAGGTCACCGGAGAACAGTTAACTCTAGCCCAGTGACCTGGAGAAGATGGCCGGCAGAGGTCCTGTCCATTATGAGAAGAAAACAAGGGCTTTTAGAAAGGGACACAGTGAGTGAGGCTGGATGGGTTTGGATACATCAGAGGATGGATTTGGAATGAAACTCCGAGTATGGCAGAGGAGAAGAGTTTTTCATTGTAGAAATGAGGGCAAGTACAGCCAGAGGCATTTGGGAGGGTCCAGACTGAACCTAGTCACAAAATGAGAAAGAGGTGGGGAGAGGGCGGGGACATGGGGGCACAAGCCAGATAGACTTGCCCAGTGACAGGTCATTTTCCAGGTCATAAGTGCAGCCCCAAGATCACTCTGGGCACATTCTAGGGCTGACTTATTTTCCTTCTGTGGGCAGCACCCCAATCCCCGAGGGCCTGACTCATCCTTCCATGTCAAATAACAAGGACAATGCTTAGAGCTCTTGGGGTTAGTCATTAAAACCTGATTTAAGTGAATGATCAGCCTGTCTCCTCCTTCCAGTATTGGCTCCTCCTCACCCCCTCCCACGGTTGTTCCTGTGTTTGGATTTCTACCTACTCTCTCTGTCCTCCTGGCCCCAGGAGCTGGGGAAGGACATTCAGTTCCTTTTGCCCTTCTTTAAGGTCATAAAGCAAGTAGACTTGAACCACCCCCACCCAACCCCACTCCCACCCCACCCCCACGCCCTGTTCCTAGGAAGCTCCCCGAGGCTCAAATGCTAACTTTAACTTCCTTAAGTTTCTTCTTAAGGACAATGTGTTCCTCCTTTGGACTGAATTACTAAAGTTTACTACTCAAAATCCCCCCTTTCTGATCCCCCAAACAATCAGGCAAGCGCTTCATGTGAACACATTAGCTGCTTGTACTCTTCTAGGGACAATTCTTTCCACCCTATTATTAAAATGATAGCCCTTCATGAATAATCACTTGGTTTTTCTGTTAGCCACCCCCCCACCCCCCTGTTTTCCTTTTATACCAGTTGACTGTGCTCTCCGTGTTTTCCAAAAATGCAGGTGGGAGCCATTCCAAGCAAGAAAGCTTCACGCCTGCCTGCATGCTCATTCACCTCGGAGTGAGGGCTGCTGGGAATGGAGGCGCAATTAGTGTTCTTTCTGGGACTGTGAGGGGAGAGTTGGAAGCTTTTGTGATGTGCAAGCTCATCAGCCCACATCCAGGTGGTGCAGCCCCTCAGGCTGTGCACCTCTCCATGCCCAGGTGGGAAAGCATACCGAGAGCCAACTCGGAAGAGCTCAGGACACCAGGTGTACATCTTCAGAAGAAAATTCACCTGCCCAGTGGCCACGAACATTGCCAAGCTCTCCTGGGAGATAATGGACGCAAGATACCATAAAAAACTGAAGCTGAGCTCATCCACAAAACCCAGGTGGAGATGGGATGGCAGTCTTCTCTGCTGGCCCTAAGGAAGTGCCACCAGCTCATGGCTGCATCAGTCACTCTTTGACTTGCTATGACTTAAGGGAGGGAGGTTTATTCTAGGTCACAGTTTGAGGGTATAGTCCATCTTGGCATAGTGGCAGAAGCCTGAGACAGCTCGTCACTTTGCATACACAGTCGAGAGAGAGAGAGAGAGAGAGAGAGAGAGAGAGAGAGAGAGAGAGAGAGAGAGAGAGAGCGTCTCCTCACTTCTCTCTTTTTTATTCAGTCACCCCAGCCCATGAGATGATGATAATGCCCACATTCAGGGTGGGTCTTCCTACCTCAGCTAAACTTCTGAGGAAACTCTCTCTCTCTCTCTCTCTCTCTCTCTCTCTCTCTTTCACAAACACACACACACACACACACACACACACACACACACAGGTGCGTTACCATGGTGACTCTAAATCCAGTCAGGTCTACAGTGCAAATCAAACATCACGGTGGTATGTCTTCTCAAACATGTTATCTTGTATATTGGAGGGTCCAACCCATGGGTTGGCAGGACCACGGTCTGTCTGATTCTCTAGTGCAGTCCAGTTTTGTAGCATTTCCAGCTACATCCTTGAGCTCCTGATCCCTTCCTCCTGTTCAAATACGAAAGAATCTCAGATGAATAAGTGACTCTAGTCCCACCTGCAGCCCTAATTCTCCTTCTCTACCTGGCAACACATTCACAGACCCGGGAGCTTATGCAGGCACAGTTGTGTGTAAGGGCATCCTTCTGCCAGTCTGGGGGTGGATTCCTTGCTACACGGTGTGGTTTCAGCCACAGCTCCACACTGCTGGAAGCAGGCCAGGGTGAAACGGGTCCCTGAACTCAATCCCGGCTTCACCATTTACTGCGATACAAACTTGGTCAGGTCAATCCTTTCTTTCGGTTCAGTTTGGGTTCCCAGGTCTTTGGGTGTGTGCAGTTTACTTGGGAAGTGGTTCCAGGAAGCCCTTTGAGGGAGTGTGGGCATTTTCCAGGTTGGAAAGGATAGCATGGCGTTGGGGGGTGGAGTGAGGCGTGCACCATGGGCAGCCTTAATTACTGAATAGCAAGGGAAAGCACAGAATCATGCCCCTGCAGGCAAGATGACTTCCTTCTGCATGCCTCACCCTGCTCCTTGAGCCTTTCCATCCTGCCATTCTACAAGTTGGCCCTGCTCTGAGGACCAAGGCACCCTAGACAGAGACATAGAAAGCCACCCCTTCATGTGGCTCTAGGCAGAGCAAACTAAAAGCACTGGATGTCTTCATCCTCTGGCTATGAAGAGCCCACACCTGTGTTCAGTCCATGACCAGCAGGCTGCATGTATCCCAGGATATCTGTGAAGCAGCGTACCACATCTCTAGCCAAGTCATACCGCAGTGTCAAAAGACTGGATACTCCGAGATGTGACAATTGTATTAGTTTCACATCTAGACTTCAGTCCCATTCCCAAGATGTCTTATTATGAATATGCAAATATTGCCAAGTCTTGAGAAAGATGAACTCCATTCTACTTGAAGGCCTCTTGGGTAAAGGATTCTCGACAAGCATGTGGCTGTAGTTGGGGTTGGCTACAGTAATGATTAAATAGGTCATGGACTCACTAATTAGTTCAGTCCTTGCCAGGTGCTAGACAGCCAAGAAGGCAAACAAACTGGTTTTTTTCTCTGACCTTGTGGCTCTGTGGCCCCAGTGGTCATTTTGCCCTTTATTGTTGTTTCCAATCCTGTGACCTAGCAGAAATCAATGACCCACAGAGACACAAGCAGACGCCATTTTGTTTTGCATGACTTTTTCTAGTAGGAGGGACAAATGGCAGTCAAATTGCCCCAGAAATGACAGGGCCAGATAGCTGAGATGGTACTAAGAGACAAGTATTTGTTTTCAGGAGGGCTTGGCTATCAGAGCAGTCAGGAACTTCTACCAACATCTCAAGGCTACCCCAGAGCTGGAGAATAAGAGAGGAACCCATGGGAACAGAAAGAAAAGGGAAAGGGATCTCTGGGAAGCAAGCGTCAGAAATATGTTTAAAGGCACCCAGGCAGGAAGTGGAGAAGTGAATTCAAGACAGTATACCAAAGAAAAGGTTGTGTGGTTTGAGAACAAGCATATGGAAGGGCAGGAATAGGGTAACCTGGACAAAGGTCAAGGGTTGGGCATTTCAGGTCAATTCACTGGCATTACACACACATTCTAGAAGGTTCTTCTCAGCTCCAAACTGTAGTGAGCATATGATATCTAAATGCCTGTCTGGGACAAATCACAGAAGGCAGGTGTGCTTCACTTTGCTTTATGTCAACCATGGATGAGTGACCTCAGCAAGGGTCAACTACCCCAAGGTCTTGTGTCCAGCAGAACTGAATCAGGTGACCAATCAACCATTTTTGAAAAAGAATACGAGAAAACAAAACAAAACAAAAAGGCATCCTGTATCTGATGTTTCAGCCCTCTAGCTGATGAGAGATGTAGGGACAGTTGCGACTTGGCGCTGAACCGGAGGAGTGCTCAGGTGTGCACCTGTTGACTCCAGGCTGCTGGATTGCTGTGTGTCATCTCTTTCAGATCCAGCCTGTGACCCAGTTGCCTTGGTGTATATGTGCTGTTCTTTCTTGCAATCCCTTACCTTAGCCCCAGTTCCGTCCAACTCAGTACAGTCTGTAACCTGATCACTAGTGTTCTATATCCCAGGGCCACAGACCTGGGAACTCAGGTCAAATCAGCATTTGAACCTAAGTCCTCATGGGTTGTCAGAATCCCTCTGCACATATGCTAAGGAGGCTTGTTTGCCTGTTAGAACCCCCCTCTTCCCCCGTGATGGTCAAAGAAACCATCTAGAATGACCCGTGTAGACCAGAAAGAAGGCTCTTCCTCCACACAAATTTATGCACAGCAGGTATCAGAGTCCATAGCTTCGAATGAGATCTCCGGGTCCTCTGATGTACTCTGTGGACACACCTAGGAAGTTCTGGCACCGGGTGATCCAGATGGAGCAGTATATGGACTGAATGTGTCTGTCAGCTCACTAACACATTGACGCTCTAATCTACAATTCGATACCATTCTATAAGGTGGGTTCTATAGGATGAAATTAAGGTCAGATGATGTAATGGAAGGGAATCCCCATGGTGGACATAGCATCCCCATAAGAAAGGGAAAGGGAGCCAGAACTCCCTCTGAAACTTCACTTGAGCCACAGCAAGGGGGGGGTGGGGTGGAGAGTTAACACACAGAGATTTGGGGACCTACCTGCCTTCCTTCAAGGAAGTGAAAGGGGGAGGCGTCACTGTAGCTCATGGCTTCCCAAGCAGACTTGTAGCCCTAGGTATGGACACAGAAACTGCTGGATTCTCCTCACCAAGGGGCAACACTACACTACACAAACTGATTCTGAGTTGGTTCCACAATGTGATGTTTGATCTATCCAGGGGAGCTTCCTGTCACATCCTTGATGCTGAAGCTGTGATGGGCTAGGAGACAGACCTGGCTCAGGGTCAGCAGAGACTGTCAGCATCCCAGCCCTGCCTCCACAGGGCTCCATTTTTAAATCATCAACACCTCCCAGAGAACATGCTTACAGGTCCCTTGGCTTCTGATGAGCGTCTTCAGAAATCAAAGGCTATACTGGCATAGAGTGGCATGTCCTGTGCTGGTCCCATGTCTACAGGGCAATGATGCTTCCAAAATGTGTTCAAGTCCTCCAGGACATCTTTCCCATCCCAGTGTATTGGTAGACCCCTACCATAATCTTGGGGTAATCACATGGCATGGTAGCCACTACAGTCTGAAAAAGAACTGGCTTCACAGGGGCCAAAGCTTCCTCCTACATCTGAGAGTGGCACGCATGGGGAAAAGCCCTTTAAACACAGAGCTCAGGGGCTGAGGATGTATCACCCTTGGTACAGTGCTGCCTAGCATGCTTTTGATCTCCAGAACCACATAAGTCAATTGTAATCACAGCACTCAGGAGGTAGAGGCAGGAGGACTGAAATGTCAATGTCATCCTCAATTACGTAGGGAGTTCAAGGCTAGTCTGGTCTAGAAATCCATTATAAGCAAACAAACACAACCTTTGAAGCATCCCAACAGATCTCCACCATTGTGAGAAGATGCATCTCTTTCACAAAAGCCCTCGAATTCTTCTAGAATAGACTGCATATCCCCACTCTGTCTCCTCTCAGCCCTCCCTGCCTCATGCTCTGCCCCAAAGTTTTCCACCTCCAACACAGCCATGTGGTGGCCAGCATTGATATCAATAACTTTTCTGGGTACTAGGTGTGCCAGGAGAAGAAAAGCAAGACCGTACATACACCAGCAACAGCTGTAGGAACAGAGGGCACAGAAGCACACAGTATGACTGTGTGTGATGAACACCATGTCAGTGGGGTGAGGGGTCTCAGAGCGCTCCATGGACCACTGGGAAGAATGAATTAGGAAGAGACAGAGCAGTGGTTCTCAACCTTCCAATGCTGTGACCCTTTAATACAGTTCGTCACGTTGTCATGATCCACAACCCTAAAATTATTTCATTGCTACTTCTTAATGTTAATTTTGTTGCTGCTAGGAATCATAATGTAAATATCTGATATACAGGATATCTGATGTATGACCTTTGTGAAAAGGTCATTTGACCCCCCTCCCCCACAGGTTGAGTCAGAGGGTCTGGGGCTGAGGTTCTATGGGGACACAGTCACTGATGCTTTTCAGTGGCAGAGTTTCAAATGCCACCAAATGTAGGAAGTGCCTGAGACGAGGAATGGGAACTAGAGACACACTCCAGGAGATTTCCTGGCGAGAGAGAGAGAGAGAGAGAGAGAGAGAGAGAGAGAGAGAGAGAGAGAGCAAGCAGACTCTTGGATAGATTGGGTTAGGGGTGTGCTGTAGCTCCTTCCTTGAGAGGAAGTCCTGATTCCCCAGCGATGCTTGTACCAGTCATGATGCTCACAGTAGATAGTTAAGAAATTCTCAGTAAACGCAGCCCAGACCTGAAAGGTGAAGATGTGTGCCGTGAAGAATGTATCTATACCTTTTGATAGGCATTTTGACTCCTGGAATCTCCATTTCCTTGAGATTGTTGGAATACAGTTTCTGTACACTGTGCTCAAAATGATTTAACTTTCAGTGTGTGAGGCATGGCTGGCTGGTTGTGAGGGAGCTTCGGCAGAGGACAGTCAAAACAGGTTTGTCTGGTCATAAATACTTGAGCTGCTAGGCTCAGCAGACGCTGGTAGACACTTGCCCTAATGAGAGAGTATCGATTAAATTCTAGTTTGGAATCAGGACCCATAATTGTTGGGTTGAAGGCTTGAGGGATCATGTTCTGTAATGAAAGCAAGCTCCTTGGGAAGCTTCCATTTGACACCAAACCCCAAGGGTCAGCGGTTGCTATGGAAATAGGCAGAACTGGAAGAATCTGGCACAGATCTAAAGCAAAGGGCTTTAGAACTAGAAAGGTCCTTGAGCTGGTACATTCTAACTTCATCTTAAAATGTCCACCCCTTTCCAATACCATCTTGGGGTTGGGGATTTGGCTCAGTGGTAGAGCGCTTGCCTAGCAACCACAAGGCCCTGGGTTCGGGTCCCCAGCTCCGGAAAAAAAAAAAAAAAAAAAGAAATATCCAATACCATCTTAAAATTGTGAGCCCTTCTACCCTTCTGATTGTTTCTGAGCTGGATCACAGAAGGCAAACTGACAGGTGTCACCATCAGACTTGTGCTGTGGGTTTTCCTGTCTCCTGTCCCATCACAAAGCAAGTTCAGCACACTGTAGTGAGCCAGCTTTCAAAAATCATCCTCTTGGCCACTCAAAGGATTTAAATTCAGGTCACCCCAAGACTAAGAATCAAGTCATGGGTCCAGTGGAAGATATTCTGTCTTCTGTCTCAACAGACCGTGAAGCTGGGGGCACAGTGATGCATGATGGGGCTACGCAGGGTTGGGGGAGTCTCCATTAGTGGAACATTGTCACACAGACAGTTAAATAGACCAATCTAAGCATTCCTGAGTGTGGCCAGGTGTTACTAACCACTCGCCTTTTAGGATTCTGGAACCTTTGTCTCCAACACACACTTCACTCCCTTCAGAGCAGTAACTACAGACAGTAATGACCAGGCTTGCTTGGCTCTAGGCCAGTGAGTCTGTCTGAGGGATGGTGACACTTTGTTTCTGTAACCACACATGACTGAACTGAGATGATAGTTTTTCAGTGATGGAGGTTACTAGTCATGGCAAACTCATGGGAGGGACTCTGGGGCAGCCATAGCCCAGGCAGGGTCAAGTTTAAGTAAGCAAATTGATCATGTTGGAAATGGGATGTTACAAGAGCAGGAAGGGGAACCTGCATATAGAAGAAAATAACAGCTGATACAAGTATTCAGAGAGGGGCTGAATGGGTTTCTCAGAGGGTATCCTTATGCTGTAAAACCCTAGAGAACTCAGCACATAGGGTTCCCTTCCCAGCCCATCCATACAAAAGCTCTTGAGGCTATAGCAGAAAGGAAAAGCCCATGGTCCAGGATGTTCACAGACATTTCATTGTCTTCAAGAGATAGACAAGCAGGATTGGGGTAGTAGCACATTGTTACTGTGTGTGATCACTCAGCCCAGAATGCTGCAGTCATTTGCAGGCTCCAGGGTGACTGAAAGTTTACCACTCTCATAAAAAGCTACGAAGAGCTTCAAGGTGCTGCAGGGCCTCAACCCAGTGTGGGACTGGTGTTAGCTTCCCAGGCTGTTGCTCCAAAATCCACATGTGGATAAGAGGCCAGCAGAGCAGTGATGTTTTGGGGATCCACAATTCAACCTCCTCAAGGACTCTTGCACTACAAGGAACCATGAATTCTGAAGTGAATAGTCCCCCCCACCAAAGACCCTAACCCCCGAGTTTAAGGAATGACTGAGGACTCTCATTTGTGGGGTCAGTATTACTCTTCTTCACTCAGACCCCAGTCTGCCCTTGGCTCTTTCAGTCACCATGGGACATACTTGTACCACCATATCTGTTTTCTCTGCTAAAACCTTGCTACACTAGTGGACATGTCCACCCAGGCCCCATCTCTCTGATTATATACACATCCCCCATCTCCTCTCAGCCAGTACACCCATCAAGAGGGTTTTCGCCAATTCTCCGCACAGCCTGTACATAGCAAGTTGTGCTATACACACCCTGTGTGTCTGACTCCCGCCTGGCCCCTGCTCTGCTTCCTTGAGTTAACTTCGTGTCAGGATCCTCTCCACACTGATCTGACTTTACGATCAACCTTCATTTTTTACAGGGAGAAGGTGGACTTTCTATTGCTTCTAAAAACCACGTCAGTCATCATTCAATAAATTATTAGTCCTAAATATCAGGGATGTATTACATTCCAGGGTTAGGAAGGATCAAATCATATTAAATTCCCTGCCCAGGCACATCCATCCTGGAGGGTGGGGTAGGCAGAGTGAGTATCCGCGGAATTTCTTTAATCCATTCACTGAAGCCTGTGACCCTGCCACCCCACACGGCTAAAGAACTCCGTGCATTTGATAAACCCAAGAGCCATGAAGTGAGACACATCATAGGTTTAGCTGGTGGCTCAGTGAGCCTACCAAGGTCCTTTTGAGGAGAGACAGGGGACACAGTGTCCAGGAGAGGCAAGGCAACTGTGTTTGAGGACCAGGTCATGCACTGCTGAAGGTTGGCAAAGAGGAGGGGAGACTCTTGTTTGGCCTCCAGAAGGAAGTGACCAGAACTCCAAAGCCAGGAGGTAACCAGAGTGCATTGTTCCAAATCTCCGGGGTTTTCTGCAACTGTTCACAGCAGCAATGGGAAACTGACACTGTGGAGAGACAAAGCAACAGAACGGCGGCGGCTGAACTGTGATTATGAGACCAGCAGAACTGTGTTCCTGATGAAGAGGGCCGGGGAGGGAGGGGAGGCTAAATTCTAAACTAGGAGGCTGGAGAAGGCAAGGGAGGTTAGCACAAAGGTCCAGGAGGGACTCGCTGAGCAGTCACCTGTAGCAGAGAGATTGGGACATGGAGAAGCCAGAGCAAAGATTCAGAATGAGGTTCCTCGGGGCTTGGCTGGTGTGACTTCAGGACTCCAGGGGTGGGAAGATTGCTGCCCTTGTTGCAGTGTTGAGAAGCCTCTTGGCCGCTCCCCGCTAGGTGTGCAGAGCTCCCCTTAGCTGTGACAATCAAAGAAGAGCTCAGAATGTTGCCATAGTCCCCGGGGGACAAAATACACTTGCAAGTAAGAGCTATTGGGTTGGTTAGAACAGAGTGATGTGGTTAGGATCTCTGAGTATTGTCACCTAGTCACTCTCCAGGAAGAAGTGGTTTTGGTATTTGCATCCAGGGAACAACCACAGGAGAACAGACAGGAAAATCAGCCTGGCCAAACTAGAGACTACCCCAGCACTTCAGAATCTCACGTTAAGCCATGCACACTGGATTTGAGGGTCGCCAGCTTGGAGTCCCTGTGCTATGCTGTCTTTCTCAGCTGCAAGGTGGTTAGCACTTCTGCCATCAGGGCCTACTCATAGGAAGCCCAGCACTCGTGTGGGGGAGGGGCAGGAGGAGCGGGGCTCGTTCTCCGCTTAGTAGAAAGACTAGCAGCCTGGTCCCCAGAACCCTCCCTTGTTATCCTGCGGTTCGGATTGGACCTGTCTCATGGACCTTCACATGTTGAGGTCTTTCCTTTCCATTGGATCGGTCTGAATTGTGTCACATGACCCTTCCTAGGCAAATCACAGATTCACCCAATTCTCCCCTAAAACTAGGAGAGGGTCACCTTCCTTGAGCACAATGTATGTTGGCAGAGGGAGGGTGTGCTCCAGGCAAAGTCCACGTTTCCTAACATATCGGCGACCAGACCAGGTGCATGTGTGTGTGTGTGTGTGTGTGTGTGTGTGTGTGTGTGTGTGTGTGTGTGTTGGGGGGGGAGCGTCATCTCAGGCTCCTTCTGAAGCTGGCAGCACAGTGGTTAGGCCACAGCTGGCATAGACTAATATTCTAGACTAATATTCACCCATCTCAGGATCTCCAGCCCAGCTGAAATATTTTTGGGAAGCACTTGTGGGCTGCAAACTTCAGAGGGGAGAGAGACAGACAAGAGAGAGAGAGAGAGAGAGAGAGAGAGAGAGAGAGAGAGAGAGAGAGAGAGAGAGAGAGAGAGGGGCAGGCTTTGAAAGGCTGCAGTGTCAGCCACCCAAGCCTCTTGGACTCATGAGTTCCACACCTGAGGTTGTGGCAGGAGGATGGGGACTGAGAAAGGCATCAAATTTAGATTAGATTAGATTTCTTAGAGGCCAAGTGACAGACTGCAAACCTCTTCACAACAGCACTGTATGCAAGGGTCAGAGCATGTGCCAGCAAAGCCCAAGGCTTCCAAGTACAGAACACAGACCACATACATCCATAGACACCCGTAAAGGCTTGCTGCTCCCTCGGCTGAGTCCCACCGGAACGCCCACCCCTCAGCTCTCATGCCCACTCCCATTCTCAAGAGCATTTTCTTTCTCAACAAACATCTCTATTTCTACTATTACCTGTATGTCCCTGGTCCAACTGTTCATTCTGGGACACAGAGAATCAGGAAACCTCGGCAGATGTTCTCTGTACTCCAATCCACACCTATAACAAGGTGAGGATGTACCTGAGGGGGCCATGCCTCCAAAGGATCCTTTGAACACTAACAATGGACGAATGGGGAGTAGAGGAGGGGAGCGGTAGATTTGAAGCCAGCAGTTGGGGGCTGCTGTGCTGATCCTGGATTTCAGGAGTGCTGTCTATTAGGGTAACTCAGAGCAGGTCAGCACAGAGACATCTGAGGACTCTGTGATAGGCTGGAGTTCTTCCCATAAAGCTGAGAGCATTGTGTTTTGGGGAGGAACAATGCACTCCTCGCTTATGCTAAGACAGGTGGCTCGCAAACATGAATTTGGCTCAGCTAACGACTGGATCTTTGGTACAATGAAGGGTGTCTCATGCTGGACTCAGGTATATTGTTTGATAGTTTAGTCCTTACTCACCATCTAGAGTGACAGCAATCTGAGGTCAAGAATGAGGACAGATAAGTCATCCTGGCACCTCTGCCCAGCAGGGTGTCCCCGAAACAGTGGGCGTCACAGTGTTTGTGAACATTATTTTTAGCAGCATTTTTAAAAAAAATGTAATGAATGCATCATCCCAGCACAGTTCAAATGACACAGTGAAGCAAACTGTCATTTCTTTAACAATGGATGCAAACCTGTATTTATGAAAGCGGCTGTTACAGCCATCACGACCAGGGTGACTTCTAAATTATACATGGAAATGGTTTGAGTTAGCGTGAGAGGCGGGCAGTTGAAATTAATTGCATATGAAGTTAGCATTTAAGGAAATGAAAATCGTCCTCAGGAGCCACCGAAAGAATGGGGATTATACAAATGACAGAGAGAAAGAGGCTCACTTCCCCCAACAGTCTCCCTGTGGACACTCTAGCCATAGGATGGGCCCCAGAGACTCACAAGGAAAGATGGTTCCTCCTGGGTAGTCTCCTGCCTCATCCTTTCACTGAGTCACCAGTTTTCTTTCTTTTTCTTTCCTTATTTCATATACGTGAGTACACTGTCGCTATCTTCAGACACACCAGAAGAGGGCATCAGATCTCATTACAGATGGTTGTGAGCCACCATGTGGTTGCTGGGGATTGAACTCAGGACCTCTAGAAAAGTAGTCAGTGCTCTTAACCACTGAGCCATCTCTCCAGCTCTATCAGTTTGTTTGTTTGTTTTTTAATTTAAGATTTATTTTTATAGAAAGGACTAAGGAGCTGAAGGGGTTTGCAACTCCATAGGAAAAACAGCAATATCAACCAACCAGACCCTCAGAGCTCCCAAGGACTAAACCACCAACCAAAGAGTATACACGGAGCTACTGATGGCTCCAGCCACATATGTAGCAGAGGATGGCATTGTCAGGCATCAATGGGAGGAGAGGCCCTTGGTCCTGTGAAGGCTCAATGCCCCAGTGTAGGAGAATGCCAGGGTAGAGAGGAGGGAGGGAGTGTGTGGGGAGAGGAGCACCCTCATAGAATCAGGGAGGAGCAGGGATGGGATAAGGGGGTTGCTGGAGAGGGAATAGCATTTGAAATGTAAATAAAGAAAACATCCAGTAAAAGAAAAAATGATTAAGATGTGTTTTAAAAAGGGATTTATTGGGTTGGGGATTTAGCTCAGTGGTAGGGCACTTGCCTAGCAAGCGCAAGGCCCTGGGTTCAGTCCCCAGCTCCGAAAAAAAGAAAAAAAAAAAAAAAGAAAAAAAAGGGATTTATTTTTACTTTTAAACTTTATATGTATGCGTGCTACGTGTGTGCTTGCCCAACAGAACCAGAAGAGGGAGGGTATTGGATCTCCTGGACTTGGAGCTGCAGGTTGTGAGCTGCGGTGTGGGTGTCCAGAAGTGAGCTTGGGTCCTCTGCAAGAGTGCAGAGTGCTCTTTCACTGAGTGGTCTCTCCAACCTTCACTTGTCAATTTTTTGATCAGTGAACATGAGACAAAACATTGAGGCTATCATGAGAAAGGAGATCCTGCAGAGGAGGGGCAGTACAGGGGAATTAGGAGAGCTGTCCTTTCCCACACCTGTTCTTGCCTTCTGGAAAGGACGCAAGGCCGTAGCACTCACCCGTTATCTCAGTGGATAATTAAAACAATACCAGGGCTGGTCAGGAAGGGATCAGAAGTTCTGAGGGGTCACCACACACCACTGGCAGCCCATATGCAGGGGAGAGTCCATGACACAAACAACTTCTGAATGGACCACTCCAACTTGCTCCAGGATAGGCTCTGGCACCAGGACTGTCTTCCTCTGATGTGACATGTGCCCGTTAAGAAGGAAAAGCAGATACTAAGTCTGGGGTCCAGCTTGTTGCCAGCATCCTGAGGAGGGCTAAAGGTGGTCCTATCTGACATTGGGTATCATCACCCCTTTATCCCTGCTTCTCCTTGGGGATCTCAGCTCTCTTGGGCTGCAGACCTTTCCTGGCGTAAGAGCAGCAGGTATGTGGAGCCCCGGTAGAAGGGACCGGAGTTGAAGCTGGGCCCACCCTTCCTAGAGACTGATCTCAAAGCATATAATCTAAACCTCTCCATGCTTCAGTTTCTTAACTTGTGGGTGCAGGTCCAGTGAGCTAGGCTCCTGGGACATCCAGCTAGCACAGTCAACATTCCATCAAGGTAACAGCTGTCTGATGTTCAACCCACATTATACTGAAGGCTGCCATGATGACCTTAACTCTAATGGACAAATACAAATGCTTCTCCTCCCCCAACCCCCAGCTGTATCTTGTGTTATAGCCCAACTGCAGGACGCCCATGCTTCAGCTCTTTCCTTGGGACCATACTCTCATGGGGTACAGCTTTTGCCCAGAACCACTGGAAGGCAGCTGTGTTGAACGTATCATTCTTCTTGCTTCTAAACTTGGAGGAATAGCTTGTTGTTTCCTCTGAAACCCCCAGCTTACAAGGTCCTCTTAGACACAGAGAAGCCCCTCTTGAGTTCAGAGCTGTCTAGAAGCAAATACACGAAGACCATTTGAAACCGAGGGAGAAGTGGACACACAGGAACCAGGCAAACAAGGAAAGAAACTCCCCTGTGTGTACAGATTCATGGCCGGCTCCCCTTGGCAGGTGTGAGTTGAGTCATGGGCATGAGAGTAGTGCCCGGACGTAATCACACGCAGGTTGTGCTACAAACTGAAGGGAAGCGGTGTGATAGAGGATATGGAGCTCTGGGTTTGCCCTCTTCTTACCCGGTCACATCCGAAGACCGTATCTTCTGCTCTTGGACAATACGTTGACCTTCTCTGCTACCAGATGGTGACACAGAGACACTCTGTAATGTTGCTAACAGGATTGGTCAAAACCTCAAGCCCATGGCTGGGTGTGGTGGTTTGTACCTTTATTAGCATAACATTCAGCAGCAGAGGTAGGTGAATCCTGTAATATATGAGTTCAAAGCCAGCCTGGGCTATGTCCTTGGTCTAGCAAACAACAGACGCTCCTTAGAATCGAAGACCGTAGCCTTCGAAGAAAAGCTCAGGAGGGGAGATTCATCAGGGGCCCAGGACTCAAATCATTGACTCAGCTGTCTGAGGTCGGGGACAGAACATCTGTGGTTTCCTTTCTGGAAAACAGAGGGCGGACAATTGTCAGCTAAATGTCACAGGGGACGGGACTCCTCAAGAATCCATTCCAGAGAGGTTAAGCTTGCAGTAATGTAAACGAAGGGTTTCACTCTTTGCTTATTTTGACTTCCCTATTTTTCTTCTTATAGGGACAAAACATACCCTAAGTTGGTTTTCAACTACTTTGTAGCTCCTGTCCCTTAAAGCAGCATTTTCAGTTTCTGGTGGAACCCAGCTTTGAATAATTAGCTTCTGAAGTGATACAGTTGCTAAAACCATACCCTGATCATTTTTTAAAACAAAAGAGACAAAAACATATTCATCGTTGAGTCCGTTTCACTACAACCCTAACCATCTCTGTAAGGTTTTCTCAAGGCAGTAACTGAGAGGAAATGACACTGAAACTTTATCTACTTTTGTCTCTAACTTACCTATTTAACCGGAAACAAAAGCCTTAGGAGATGCCCATTTTAACATTTATAACTAAAGTGAACTAACGTGAGTGAAGGCATCCGACTAACACCTCAGGAATACTTCCTATTTGCTCAACCTTGGACTAAACACCAGCCATCAGGACATCTACCCATTGCCAGGAGGGACTCATAGCCCAGCAGTGTGGGGTATGCTTAAAGTGAGGAACTATAGCCAGGAGACCACCAGCTTGCATCCACTGCAGTCATTCCCAACTTCAAGCAACAATGGGATGGCTGGAGACGCTCGACTTCATTACATGCTGTGTCTGGGGCCAGCAGCCTGGCTATTGGCTGGTCAAGTTTGCCAAGAGGGATGGAGAAGACAGACAGCAACAGGCTGATAGAAAGGCCAGCAGTCTGATGAGATAATTACACTCTACACACCGCAGTCAACAGGATTAGTGACTAAAGCCCAGGGGCTGGCGAGAAGGCTCAGTGGGTAAGAGTGCTTGGCATTCAAGCATGAACACCTGAGTTCAAATCCCCACAATTCTGGGGATGGCTGAATGTGCCTGAAATTCAAGGGAATAAGATGAAGTGTGACAGAACAGGACACCTGACATCTTCTTCCAGGCACACGTGTGTGTACTGACCCACAGATAGGTGCACATAACACATACATACACACACACTCCAAAAACAACAAACAACTCCCCATAACAAAAACAGAACCCCAAAGCTGAGCACTTGCTCAGGACAAGGAGGCTAAACGCTTTAGCTGTGTTACCAGTTCATCTTCCCAACAACTCTTTAAGCTTTTATTATCTAGGTTTACATACGAGATACTATGTAATACGGGGCCTAGGGGTCAGTAAGATTAAAGAAAATCTTGGAGTCCTCAGGAACTTTTGTAGCATCACACAGCTCAAGCTGGTGTTGAACCTGGCATGCAGATGACCTTGAACTCTCCATCCTCCCACCTCAACATCCCAAGTTTGATTATAGGTTTGTACTACACCTGATCCACATGGTGCTGGGAATCAAACCCAGGGCTTCATGTATGCTATCCAAGCATCCAACTGAGCTACGTCCCCAATCCTAGAACCAGATCTGTTTTCATTCCGGACTTAAGCTCTGAAGACCGTCCCATGCCTCCTCTGTAACTATTAAATTACAGCCGAGTGCCTAACATGGGGCTCTTACACACTCCCCATTGTACCTTCCGAAGCTCTCATTGATTCCCACCCCAACGCTTGGTCTTCAAAAGGTGGGCCAATTCTCAGCAGCATTTATAAGGCACGGTGTCTTACTGTATCCACTAGAGAGGGATCACATCTCACAGCTCCTCAGCGGACTCAGACAAGAGGGACAGGAACCACACCCCAATACTGAGCAGTTTCCTTTACTGCACCATTCCAGTAGTTAGTGGACGGGTAAGAGTTTGGGAATGTTTAACAAGGCTGGGTCATTTAAATAACCAACAGCACTGTAGACAGGCCGGGGCAAGGCACGGAAGCAGGGAGACGACCCAATAGACAGGTATGAGTGGCTGAGCCTCTGCACCCACCATTCAGTTCCGGAATACCCAGGCTTCAGCAAAGCCCGCACCAGACTAGCGGAGGCTCTGGAACTACTGGATCCCACCAGAACCTAGGTACCACCTTACGCTCCACTCCCTGGCTCCAGAGAGGCTTGGAAAATGAGCCAAGAAACCTGAAAGAAAAAAAATGAATCAACAGAAAATGCCTTCCAGCTGTTTGATTGTATAAATAGTTTATTTCTGTTCACAGCATCAGATATGCATTATAAAAGGGGGGAGGGAATGGAAACAGAGAAAAGTGTCTGATGTGAAGACAGAATTACAGGAAAACCAAAACCGGAAGCCAGGGGTTCCAACACTTTCACAGAATGTGTAAGGAGAACAGCTCTCAATCCACACTGGCCTCCCCGTGTGTCTGTCAGAAACCATTCCAAACCTCACTTGGGGAGGCCAAATTCCTCTATGGGAACCCAAAGGGCAGAAGTGTCACTAGGTCTGGCTGGCATGTGATGGGAACTCCCCCATGGCACCACCACAGTGACGTTCACTGGGCTATGTCTTGTCACAGATGAAATGGGCATTTATTAGGTCAAACATTACAGAAATCAACTGAGACTCTTAACTATTTGCTGATACACCACAGGGCTTGACTTTACCACACAACTACTAACAGTCAACTGCACCTTTAAGTATTGATAATGGTGGCTGAGGGGGGAAAAAACATCACAAAACCATCCCAAGCCATTGTTCCGGCAGGCCAGGATCGGAACACTGACCTGGAACGCAGGTATCGTGAGCACAGGAAAGCTACAGTATTTGGCATATGCAATGTCACAAAATAAATATATTATTCTCTCCATATCGTGGAACTACCAAAATGTCAAAGTGCTTAAGAAACTATGAAGAAAATAAAAAGAAGGTGGAATTTTTTTTTTTTAATAATTCTATACAGAATCTTCAGCCCATGGGACCAGCCCACGGAGATGCCAATAATCCACAGTTGCTGTGTAAACAGATCCTGCAGGCTGCTAACCACCGCTTAGCTCTGTGTACAAAAAGACCAGTCAGTTGGAGGGCTACCAAACACACAAGAAAGAGCATGGGGCCGCTAGACTTCAGCTTTCAAAACAATCTTCTAAGGATCAGGTTTCAAGCAGGAAGCCATGATTTCTGCCTATGGTTCTTAAATATACTCCTAAGAGTATCAAAGACAATAGGGATGGGCTCATATTGTGACCAACTCCGTGCTCACTCACAGCCATGGCTCCCTTGACACAGCATTGCGTTGCCATGGAGGGAAACGAAAGAATCCTATCCTAAAACATGGGTTCAGAGGGGAGCTTCAAAGAAAAAAAGAAACAAAGTCAATCGTAAATTTCTCTTTCGATACTGTGTTTCAAGATAAATGACAGCTTTTAACAAGCCAAGACTCACTCCTGATTATAAAGGATTTTTTTAAATTACCTTATTAAAAATATGTATTTAATCTTTCACTTTATCTATTTTCCCAAAGCCTCTTTCAAGTAAACTGTGAAGTGCCTGAGTACCAGTGACCATGACGTCACACGCCCGCTTCCTTCTCAAGCACTCATTGTTGTTTGCCTTTAACCAAAGTGCTGGCTGGCTCCGAGGCCAGGCCCGCTCCCGCAAGGGTGATTTCCAAAGGACTATCCTTCAGACTTCTCCTCTCTTCGATTCCATGCAAATGGGGTCAGCTTTAACAAGGTGGGGTTTTATTCTTCCGGTGAATGACATCAAATATTCTAAGGACACATTTTGAGTAAAATACTGAAACCAGATAGGCTACAAAGACCCAGCTCAGAAATCTGAACAGGTCTGCACTTGCAGTGCCGAGGGCCACAAAAGGGCAGAGTCTTTTTCTCCTAAGGTGAAGAGAATTCAGTTGTGGAGGTGGTTTTATTTAAAAAAAAAAAAAAATGTCTGAAACCTATCACCACGTGGTTATTATTATCAGACCCCCTCCCCCTTGTTAAGAAGACCATTTTGCAATTCAGCACACATCTGTAGCTGGTGTGGTCCTCCAAACCAATCAGTTGGCTGAGAGATTTTGAAATTCCATCCAGAGGGTCCAGTTCTTATGCAGATTATACAGTACCAAGTGCACACACACGCACACGCACGCACAGCATTAATGTCGAGAACCTCACCCTTTAAACACCTGTACTGCCACCACCTCCAATGGTTTTCTGTTCTTTGTTTTATTGGTCTCTTTATGGGAGAATGACCTACACATGGACTGGGCCTAGGCCATCTGGAAGAGGTCTCATCCCAGGCTGAAAAGCAGTTCTCAACAAAACCACACACACCCACCCCTGAAAAGTGGCGTCTTCCAGGCCATTCCCAGCCAAGTCCAGAAGCACAGCATCCTGGGCCCTCCAGCTGCCGCAGGGTCCGAGACAGTCCTCTGGCTGGCCCCAAACCACCACCTCCTTTGGGCCCAGAGCAGGACAAATGAAATTGCAACAGGGACCTGCCCTGTGACATAAAATTACTCAGTTCCCACAGCTCCAGAATGAAAGGAGCGGTCATCCCCACCCCCCATCAGTACACCCCAGTGCCAATCCGTTCCCTCCCGGGTATCCCCAGGGTTCTGTGTGAACTGCATACCTCAGGTAACTCACACGTGATTCCCCCCCGCAGTGGGGGCTGGGCTGCCTGAACTTCTGGCCCTGCTGGAGCAAGAAGAAATCGCTTTTGTCTCTCTGACATCCAAGCTTGCCACCTGGGGCCAGAGGGCACACCACGGGACCCTCGCGTCCACTCCCCACCAGTCCCCCCACCCACCCCACCCGTAGCTCAAGCATTTAGACAAAAGGTCCTCTGAGCTGGGGTGGGGGGTGGGGCAGGTGACGAGATGGGTGGTTATGCAGCCTCCACACCCGGGCTAAGTCTCCAAGTCCTGTATTTGGATACAGAGATCGTGTTTTAAAAATTCGAATCATCGCTTTGGTTCGTTGTCTTTGTTCGCGGGTTCTCGCTCAACCCAGACGTCCATTCATTCACTCACTGGCTCGCTCGCTCGCTCAGCCTCGCTCCAGATCGCTGCTTGAGCGCATTACCGTTTCTTCTTCTGCTTGAGAGACTTCCTGCGTTTCAGGATCATCTCATAGAGCTTGTCCATACCCTCGGTGAGGCCCTCGCCGATGATGGCGCACGCCGGCTGGACATGGTAGGTGGTGGCCGGGATGAGCTCGTGTAGCGCCAGTTGCTTCTCAATCTCGGCCACCGGCAGAGACTTGGGCAGGTCCTGCTTGTTGGCAATGACCAGCAGCGGTGTGCCCTGGTTCTCGGCAAACTTGGTCACCTTGTGCAGCTCCGTTTTGGCCTCCTCCAGCCGATCCACGTCCACCGAATCCACCACGTAGATGATGCCGTCCGTGCAGCGGCTGTAGGACTTCCACAACGGCCGTAGCTTCTCCTGGCCGCCCACGTCCCAGAAGTGGCAGCTGATGCCCTTGGCAGTGCCGTTGCTCAGTTTGATCTTCTCGGTGTTAAAGCCGATGGTGGGCACCGTGTTCACGAACTCGTTGAACTTGAGCCGGTAGAGCACCGTGGTCTTGCCGGCCGAGTCCAAGCCCAGCATAACGATGTGCAGAGACTGGAAGGCCGAGATGTTGGAGGAGATGTTGCCCATGGCTTCTCGCTGCGGCGCCGGCCACTGCGGCTGCGGCGGGAGGGCGCCGCCCCCCGAGCAGTCACAGGCCCGCTGCGGCCCGGCGCACCTGGGCCCCGCCCGTTGCTGGACCCGGTGGGGCCTCGGCGTTCCCTGGGCGCTTGGCTAGGCGCGCTTAGACTCGGAGGGGCCCGCTCCCTGGCCCGCCTGGTGCGTGCTCCACGGGCATCTTTCTCCGGAGGCTTTGTCTCCCGCGCAGCCGCCACGGACAGACGCCGCGGTGTAGGATGTCTGCGCCCTGCGCTCTAGCCCCGCTCGATCTGCGGCTCTCCCGCGCCGCGGCTCTGCAGCAACCTCTGATCTCGGCGCACCTCGGAGCTGCTCTAGCTCCGGCTACCCGAGAGCGCCGTGGAGGCGCAGGCGGGGCGCGGGCTTCCCCGGCGTACGGGTTAGCGTAGCTGCCTTTGCTGTCCCTGCAGTACTCGCGCTGCTGCTACCGCCACCGCCACCAGCTTGCTGCGGCCGGAGAGCGCCGGCCCCGCCCCTCTAGTCCCGCCCACCAGCCACGCCCCTTGCCTGGCACGCCCCGCGGTCTCCCGGGGTCAGGCGGGGTCTTCTCGGTCGGTTGCGTCTTTTCGCGCGCTCCTGTCGTTCGAAACTCGCCCAGACAACCCTTCCCGCCGGCCGCGCGCAGACTGTGGGCCTGGACCGGGACTCTTCCTCCCCAATCCGGTGACGCGTCTTTTAAAAATAGCTCCGGGCTCCGGAACCTCCGCCCGGGGCCTAGCCCGCAGCTGGCCGGGCAAGGGCAGCGTCTGCAGAGGGATAGGGCGGTGAGACTGCGGCACCCACGCAGGAGGGCGGCGGAGAGGAGCTGACCTCCTGCAGCCTGCCGCCCACTCCTCCCAATCCATTTCCACCGCGTGGTCTCACGCTCCTTGGTGCCCTAGTGTCCTGGTCCCTAGTCCTCCTTGATGCGTTTGCTCCCTTCCTGCCCTAACTCTAGGGTGTGCCCAGGAGGCTCAGCTGAGAGTACCTATCAGCACCTGCCTAGATAACTCCAGACAATTGTTCCTCAGACACCCATTTTGGAGCCTTGTTTTATGCCCACCCCCCATCCCCCAACTCCGCTGACATCCCAGATGAGGATAGTCTTAAGGCAACCTTTGTCATTCCACCTTGAGAACTGTCTACCAGCGATGGGGTGGAGGTAGGGGATGGGGGAGGTCCAGATCACCTGACCAGGCTCCAGGAAAGCTGGGCCTCTAGACCACCCTTGACTGGGAACCTTCTGTCTCTAGCTTGGAGCTGGTGGTGTGATGAGTCACAAATACATATTTTCTGGGCTCTATTTCGTGACTCCATTCAGTGGTTTTCTTCTGCCTTTTAAAGCATAGCAAATGCACATTATCTCTGCATGTAGTGGGAAGTGGGAGGGGCGATTATGAGCGACACAGATTTGATGATGCTGGGAACTGGAGATGGCCAGCCGCAGCACAAGTGGTTACATTTGTGTAGGTCAGGCTTCTGGGTCAGAAAAGGTTGCCGATACAATCCAGGGAAAGAAAATAAAAATATTTATCATTTGTTAATTTAAAAATCACACACACACACACACACACACACACACAAGCCTTCCTTTCCAGTGCTAAGTTATAATACATTTCATTTGTACTAAAGCATGAGAGAAAAATCACAGCTATCCAATACCATATTTTAACTCTCACAACTCCAAAAGCCAGTCCAGGCTTCCACCCCAGGCGCTGGTGAGGGATGTTAGTGCTGGCAAGGTCCACTTAGATCACCTGTCTACCTTGCTAGAGGAGGAAACTTAGGTCTCTGTGCTGGGACTTGCCAAGGGGGACCTCAGTGCAGACAGCCGGCCTAAGATCAGTGATGCATTGGTTCTGGGATGCCCTCCTCTGACAGGGGCACAAAAATTTGTCTCAAATTAATCTCAACTTGAGTTGGCAAAGGGTAAATACATTAATAAAGTCACGATACACAGAAAACGTTTAGGATGAGGGCTTTCTCTTCTGGCATCGCTGGATCCTGGAGCTCACAAGCAGGCACTAGACAAAATCTTTATCCGTGTTCAGTTTCCCTCTGTGCCCATCCTTTTAACTGCTCTGACCTCACAGCCTTTTGTTTGGAACCTGGAAGGACAGAGCTTTATCCAGTAACTTGGACAAAAGCTCAGAGCACACATTTCTTAGGCCTGCTCCTCTGCTTCCAGCACTTTGATTGATGTGGCTCCAGCCTAAAATGTGGTGATTCCTACAGAATAGTTCAGGAACCCAAAAAGGCAGGTAGGCAAAAAGAAGTGACATGAGGGACAATGACAATGGTTCAGTGGGTGTCTGCAGCCAAGCACGGATTACCTGAGTTCCATCCCTCAGTCCTACACGTGGAAGGAGCGCAAAGATTCCTGAGAGCTGTCCTCTGACCCCCACAAGTACATGTTTGTGCATGCACACAAACACAGACCGAGTGCACTTTTAAGAAAACTTAAAAGGCAATTAATCCAGTTTAACCCATGTCATGTCTGTTACTGGGAAGGCAGAATTTTGTGTTAGGGAGGAATTTTCTCAGCTCTCTTGTAGGCATTTCCTAAAGAGAATCTCCCTTTCAGGAATGAGTTCCTTCTTGCTCAGTCCTCTCTCTCTCACAGGCAGATGACTGGCTACTTTGGGACTCTAAGTGTAGGCTAGGACTCAGGCATTTTGGAAGGGATGGGCCAGCATGGTGCTTCTCAGTAAGGCTTTCACAAATGACCCCAGCATAAGATACTTTGGTGCCTCTTGCTTCTGTCCCCAACTGGGACTTGCTTTCACTTTAGATGAACTGGAAGGATCTTTTGATAAGACATAGCACTTGCCTTCTCCACACTGTTCTGATCACTGCCAGCTACCTCTCGGGTGTGCTTCTGTCTTTGCATTTTGCTCATGGTGGCGCTCAGCAGTTAAGGCTGTCTGTTGTCCAGTACAAAAAAAAAAAGCAGATTAATAGACACTAATAGAGCCTTCCAGAAGAGAGCCATTACACAGCCACTCACCATCTTTGAATAGCTCTGGCTCTACATTCTAATTTTGCTCACCGGGTGATAAGTTGATTTTACAGCTGATAATTTAACTCCTAACACATAAAAATGTCTTTTGGTTGAGGCGAGTGGGAATTTCCTTCAAATGTGGATTTCAGCCGAAAAGTCCCCGAGTCGTGGGGAGGAAAAACAAACAACTAAATTACTGGCCACACCTGCCAGACACTCCAGACCCACCACGAGCGTCTTTTTTCATGAACATTCCTTAACGTAGATATCCTGGGCCTTATTGACAGACAGGAAGGACTGTAGCCACTCCCCCCACCAACCCGGAGTCTCTGAAATGTACCTAACCCGTGGGTGGAGCACTTCTGAAGAGTAAATGGGATCGCAAAGGTGTTTGGCAGTGTGCCTGGCACACACAGTGCCCAATAAATAGTGCCTTTGATATGAGCAAAGAAATCAGCGCTGAAGAGCACATAGCCACTGGGGACGGGAGAGATGACTCAGAGCTTAAGAGCACTGGCTGCCCTTTCAGGGGTCCTGAGTTGAATTTCCAGTACCCACATGGTGGCTTATAACCATTTGTAATGAGATCTGGTGCCCTCTTCTGGCCTGCAGGCATACATGCAGACACAATGCTGTAGAGATAAATATGTCTTTTAAAAAAGAAAAAAAAAAAAGGCCCACAACCACTTCCATAGTGACGGTGGCTCCACTGGTGTATTTTCCCCCTGAGCCAACACTACTGGCTGCACTGTGCCTCCGTCTTCATTTTTAATTAACCAGACATTTCTCACAGAACAATGAGCTCCGGGCGGGGCCCGTGGTATATTTCTCAAGAGCGGAGCTCATCAACAGACAAGCTATTTTTGCTCATCTCCTTCCACGAGACTCTACACCCAAAGATGGATTCAGTTACTTCAAGCGAACAGAACGGAATAACTCGGCAGGAATTTTGAAGTCGCCTCCTATATAAGATTCTTTTTCTCTGTTTTTGAGGGCCTTAGAAATGTGTGTCGCCAATTAAAGTAGCTCTCCAGTGAATCTAGCCTGGTTAATAGAGTAGCAAGTTGCTTAGTGATTATCTTTGCCTTTAGTGAGGCTAATAGTATAAAATGTAAAGGCTGAGCCTCCGGGCCATCCTTTACTGTGGACCGGGATCACGATCAGAATATGGGCACTTAGGCTGCACGCATGCGCACCCGCCAGGATGATTACTGCGTGTACAGACTGGAAACCTGCTGCGCAATGCAGGGTTCAGAGTCACAGCCCGTGCCTGATTGTGCTGATGCGGGAGCGCCCTCTACCGATATGCTCTAGAAATAGGCAGAGGCCCTTGCGGAGGAAAAGACCAAAACACATTTACTGAAGGCTTGAATGGATGGATCCGGATGGATTTTCCCTGCCCTGGCTGCCTGTGGAAGTATTACCATTCCCAGAGACGTTACTGACTAAGCTTAGAGTCAAGAAGGCAGGGGGTGCCTGTGTTTGGGCTCAGAGCTTGGGAGTGTCTGCCAGGGTCCCTTGCGACTTGTGGAGAACAGGAGAGGACAGTGTGGGGGGGTTGTGTGTATGGGGGGTGGTGGTGTCTCCGGGGTCTGGCAGGACTTAAAGGAGTTTTGCTCAGAAGCTGGAGGATGAGGGTGGGTGTGGGGGATCAAGGACTGATGAGCAGGGGTGGGAAGCCAGCATCCAGGAAGTCTGTGAGTTTAGAGAGGAGAAGCCGGTGAGTGACTGGACCTGACTCAGCAAAGGCACGGGCAGCAGGGACACAGGACAGGAAGAAGTGTGGAGGAAGGCAGCTGGACAGCAAGAACGAGCCTTAGTAAAGCCGGAGCCTTAGTGAAGAAATCTCTTTAAGCCAGAGGAAGTGACCATACATGTTCCCACCACTGCGCAGTCCTCAGTCTCCAACAGCAGTAGACTGTAAGATGCCCAAGCTAAGGGAAGGCTGGTGGCTGGGCAGGAGGCTACGGAGAAACAAGCATCTTCCATGCCTGGGGCTGTAGTTTCATTCAAGCGGAGAAAAAGCTGGGAACATAAAGGAACTGCCGTTCCATTATCCATTCAAGCTCATGATTTTAATAAAAATGTCTTTTTCAAAGTCAGTCTGTTTTCTTTTCAGTTTTTGCTAGCTAGGCCACAGGGTTGACACAATTCAACTTCTCCTGTTCCTAACAATTACCGCTGCTGGGGTCTGGTACTCTCGTTGCTGATTTTGATAAAAAGAAAAAAATAGCCCCATACCCTTCCCCCACTCATCTTGTCACCAGATAGGAAAATTCAGAAGCCATTATTCATTGACCCCACTTTCATTTGTAAACGACAGGGTATCTCTGTGTCTAAGGCCTCAGCATCCCGTGTTCCAGGATTACAGGTGTGTGCCACCACACCCGATTTTCAAATGCGTTTTTTTTTCTACTTAAATAAAAGAATAAAGAAACAAGTCAGGCTGGAGAGATGGCTCAGTGGTTAAGAGCACTGACAGCTCTTCCAGAGGTCCTGAGTTCAATTCCCAGCAACCACATGGTGGCTCACAACCATCTGTAATGGGATCCGATGCCCTCTTCTGGTCTGAAGACGGCTACAATGTACTCACATACATATAATAAATAAATAAAATCTTTAAAAAATAAAAAATTAAATAAAAAAGCCAAGCCTTTTCCTAAGTCTTAGGTGTTACCTACTAAACGGATTTTCATAAGGACATTAAGATCCTAACTTGAGAAGTCAGGACTCGGGGGGCTGCTGAGATGACCGTTTCTCATGGGACCCACATCTTTTGAACTAAAGGAAGGATAGCTTAGTGTGCAAAAGTCACGTCTACTTGTTTAATAAAGCTATCGCCTTAATTAAATTCCTACTCTAATAATGCAAAACACAGGCACGTGCAAACACACACACACACACACACACACACACACACACGTAATAACAAACACCCAGTGATTATAGAGCTACACCATGAACTAAAGGGCATCAGGCAGAAACTCGGCTGGCCTCTCCTTCCTCCCCAGGTGAACTGAGATAGCCTTTATTTTCATTTAATTAAACCCCTCTTGGCCAGACCCAGGAGACGGAGAACAATGGTGCTTCTGTAAGGTCTATCGCTCTCCTGGCTGCTGCCAGCCCTCCCTAGGTCTAATGTGTGGTCACTCAGGATGGTTCTTCCTCTGGATACAACAGCCGGCTTTGTATGCAGCCATCCTCTGGTGGCTGGGGCACAGACATCTGAATAGAGGCCCTTGGCTCATTGCTGCTTGGCAGGGGGGCCACGGCCACTTGAGATTATTTCCTTCTCATGAGTTACTGGAATTGTGTAACCTAATATTTTCCCCATCCATCACTGAAAATACCTTTTACTCTACTGCTCCTGTCCCCCCAACCCCCCAACCTCCTGAAACTGTGCAAAGCCACTGGTGACCAGTGGAAAAATACCAAGTGGTGTTGGCTCCCTTCTTAGTCTTTTCAAGTGACATTCTACCCATGAGATTCTTCTCTAAGAAACCCACTGTCCTAGACGGTCCCTCCTTCTTCCTAGGATATTCCCAAGATGCAGAACCGAGTCAAGCCCGAGCTGGTAGACACGCTCACAGTCTCAAGCTGCTCCACCCACAGAACTTCCCTTCTGTATCTCAGATCGTGACCTGTGACCTGTATTCTTGGCTGCCAGCCCACACAATGGGACGGGCCCCAAGCTTGCTTTCTGTAGATGCTCTTCTTCTTGTCTTTCACCGGTATCTGTCTGTGTCTACTGCTCAGAGTTCCTGACTATCAAAAGCCAGAAGGTTGGGCACGGTGGCACCTGCCTACAGTCCTACCTTTTGGAAGGCGGAGACAGGAGAGTTGAAAGCTCAAGGCTGGCGATGGCCACATGAAAAGACCCTGTCTCAATGAAACAGGGGCTGGGCTGTGGTGCGCTGTACTGAAGTCCTCACGTACTACAGGCCAAGCTTGGCATGGGATTCTCAGATCAGGAGAAGAGATGAAAAGATCTCAACATGGAGAACACAGAAATCTATGCGGCTGCTTCTTCCTCAGCATAGCCAGCCAGCATCAGACCTTGCGTACGTTTTGTGCCTTTCACGTCTCTCTGATATCCTCAGATACAAGATAACTCAAGGAGCTCTTGAAATTAAGATACTGAATGTTTTCAATAGCCCTCCTTTGGTGTTTCTTCTGTCGAACACACCCGCCTTGACGTAAGCCTTTGGGGGATGCAGTATACGGCTCTATTTTTGCATATACATGAGCATTACCTTTTTTTTTTTTCTATCCTGTCTGGGAATAGGGAAGAGGTAGCTGATAGAATTACCCTGGTAATGAAGTAACATGAATCAACACGGTAATGAATTGGAATTAGCCTGGTAATGAATTACCATGAATTAACATGGTAATGAGTTGGAACCTTCCATTGTCAGGGGCTCTGCCGTCTTGGGATAGCTGAGTTCTCTGGAGCAGCCTTCTGGCCAGGGGCAGAGATATCTGGCTTGCCTGAGAACTCCAGTCTCAGGTGCTTTCTTCCATGTAGGCCTCACCACAGCATTCTTGAGAAAGACAGGAGGAGGGTGGTCATCCACACTTGCCTAGCTTCATAAAGCAAGATGCCCAAGCCCTGCGGGGGGCGGGGGGTGATAAGTGGAGGAAATTCAGCTCTCAAAACCCAAACCTCTACCTCTGGCATGGCCAAGAGGAGCATCATCGAGCTGACTCTTTGGGCCCAGAGTTGCTAGGCAACAGTAGAACAAACAGGAAAGAAGCAACCTGCAAAGAATCGTGAAGATAAGATAAAAAGATATTTACAACAAAAGTGAAAGAATAAAGTGCGGGGAGTCTTAGCACCCCCTTTCATGTTTCTATTCCTCCCCCCTTTCTGGTCAAAGATATAATTTTAAAGAAGGCATGGCCCTTTAATTGCTGACAACTGAGTAAACGTTACTCTCTCAAGAAACTGACATCCAAGAGATCCAAGGAATGGAAGGGTGCCGTGTTTTTGAGTGTTTTTGATGGGGCATGACATTCACATAGTACAATTTTTGTAAAGGGTACAAGAGCCTGGTCAATGGGAGTCTCCACTCCTTACAGGTGACCTTTGTCAAGGGCTCCTGTGTCCTCCAGACCTTTAACCATTCATTTTTAGGGACTGTTCAGCTCTGGGTATGAAATGACCCTCAAAGTCTTTGTCATGTTCTATGAAACTCTAGGAAGGGGGTCTCTATTTAATGGTCCCATGGGGTGATGGGAGGAGGACCCTTTCTTCTCTACTTCCTAGACATCATGAGGTGAGCAGCTATACTGTGCCAGGCCCTCCCCACAATGATGCTCAGCCCCAGTAAACACCTTGCAGTGACAGGACAAAGTGGCCATGAGCTCTGAAACTGGGAGCAGACACCCACCTTCCCTTCTTTCCAGTAGTTAGTTGGTCATTGCTTGTGGTATTTATCACAGCAGTAGAGATCTGATGAGAAAGAGAGAGAGAGAGAGAGAGAGAGAGAGAGAGAGAGAGAGAGAGAGAGAGAGCGCTGGGCCCTTACACCTCTCTAGAACCCTACACAGAAGAACCCAGGAGAAAGGGCACACTTAAGCTGGCAGTATAAGGTTGATATAGGGTATAGGGTTGCTGGCCAAACTAAAGCAGGGCCAGGAAACCCTCGATGCAAAACATCCCAGAGGGGAAACACCAAACTTCTCTGAGACAAGAAGAAGCTACTAGACTTTCCCTGCTGTGGTCATTGAAACCTCCACTCGACAGCCCAGCCCTGTCAGACTCTAAGGCCAGGAGGCCCTCGTGGAGGCCTGGTTCGCTTTGTGATGGATATCCTGAACTCCATCCCCCAAACTGCAGCCTCGTGCAGCATCACGGCATCCTTAGCTTTGCAGACAGCAGGCTACACTCGTACTGCTTTCTTCCCTCCCAAGTCAATTCTTCTGGGAGCCGGCCCTGCTCACCTTCTGCCTACGGCTGTTCCTGCGGCTGCTGGCTAGTGTTCTGTTGATCCAGATGAACCTACGTTTGGTCCATTTGGGGTGCTGCTGGCTCAGATGGGAGGAGGGAGACAAATTGGAGGCAGCAGCTCCAGAAAACAAGCTCGTAGTCTGTCAACTCGTGATGAAGCGAGGAGGAAGGTGCAAGATAAAGAGGACCGAAGACAGAGACATTTAGATTTAATTCATGAGCCGTCCACACTGGGGTGTGATCATGTAACTGCCTCTGGGTCTTCCATGGTTCTCTTAGTAGCCCCTCATCCATAGCCCTGTAAGTAATCCCCACGTGCTCACTGCCTCACTGAGTTGGACTTTTGTGCTATCCTTACTTCAGTCTGTCATCCATTCTGTTTGGATTGAGTAGGCATTTGCGTTGTGCCCCCCCAACGTGTCACCCAGTGGTTAGATAGATAGGTGATGGCTATTGCGAGGGCAGTGGTTTGAATTTGCTTGGCTCAGGGAGTGGCACTATTAGGAGATGTGGCCTTGGAGAAAGTGTGGCACTGTGGGCGTGGGCTTTAAGACCCTTGTCCTAGCTGCCTGGACGCCAGTCTTCCACTAGCAGCCTTCAGATGAAAGTGTAGAGCTCTCAGCTCCTCCTACTCCAGGCCTGCCTGGACGCTGCTCTGCTCCCACCTTGATGATAATGGGCTGGACCCTCACCTGTAAGCCAGCCCCAATTAAATGTCGTCCTTATAAGAGTTGCATTGGTCGTGGTGTCTGTTCACAGCAGTAAACTCTAAAACAGGGAGTTTTCCCAAAAGACACCCAAGAAACTATTGTGCTTAATAACCCTGGGTAGTAGAAAGAGAACATGGGTGGTTGACAGAAAGGATACTGTACTTCATTGTCAACCTTTTGTGGTGTATCGGTTTTGTGCCTGAAATTATTATTTTGCAATAGCAAAAAAGGTCAAGAAAGCTCCAATTAGTGAACACCATCATGGAGGAAAGGGTGCACAGGCATTTAGACTTCAGAGCCCTGCGTTGGGTACTACCTTCTAGAAAGGGAGGAAAAATATACAGCAGGCACCCGGAGAGTGAATTCCCATGCCGGCAAATGTCAAATATCCATAAATAAGCAATTGCGTTGAGCTGCGTGAGACAGGTGAAATTAGCCTCCGAGCGTGACGGAGACTCAGGCTGGAGAAGAGTTTCCAGGCCAATTGTGGAAAGCACCATTTCCCTTCAGAGCTGCCCATCTGTTGTCTCAAGGTCAGGCTGACAAAGTTAAAGGCAATGTTAACAAATCTTGGTCCTTTCTTCAGAGGCGAAGGGCAGGAGGGGCTTAGCACCTCAATTTATTTATTTATTTATTTATTTTTTTTGCCTTTGGTGTGTGTATGGGGTGGGGTGGGGGCATACAGGGGTGGCTATTGCTAGCCTCAAGGGTTCTTCTTGGGTTTTTGAATGACTTACAGGGCTGACTCAAAGATACAGAACCAGGGCCGAAAACATACCTGGGAGACTGGAGATTTTTTTTTGTGCTATTACTTTGAAATTTTAAATCCTCTTCTCTGCTGTGAGTGGATGCAAATTGTCGTTCACGATGACATTTAATTCTTCATATCATTAACACCTTATGGCACGGGAGTGTTTGACAGGAGCTTGCTAGCTGTGGTTTTTGGAGGGAGCAGAGAGCTGTCGTCGCAGCAATTTGCTCACAAATTCTGTATTCATCTGGGCCAAGCAGAGCACAGCCATCTTTGAAGAGCAAGGAAGGAGGGGGAAAAAAAACCAAACTGACGTGTTTACCTTTGGCACCGGGCTCAGGAATACCTACCCACACCATTTCCAGTAAAGAAGGCACCTTTGAACTTGAACGATGCTAGATGCATCCACGCATATCAGCCCCAAATGGAAGCCCCTCTCCTTCACTAACCACGCGCACTAGCTGCAAACGCCCGCCCGTCCTCCAGCCTCCGTGTTGTGGGTTGAAATGTCACGGTCCTGAGAAAACCTTCTCTAGATCTTGTTGACTTTTAAATGACTTTTAACTGATACCGTGTGATGGGTTGGAACCCGTAGACTGTGAAGATGCCACTTAGGGAGCAGTGGAATGTGGGACGGTGATCGGTGTGCCATTGGGACAGCATCCATCTCCTACTCTCCTCACGCCAAGTTGACCTTTGCACCTTCCACAATAATTCCAGTGACCTCATTACCCCTCTCACCCTCAGGGCTCTGTAAACCAAAGAGCTTCGTCAGCAGGTGTGGCTTACACAAGGTCATAGAGACAAGCAACTTCGATTACCATCATCAATACTTGAGATTCTCCGAGTAACAGTGGAGGGAAACTGTGTGCCTTGTCTATCCAAGACATGTTCTTTCTTCTATCCAGAATTTTCTACCTGCCTGTGGTGTTAAGTAATAACATTTTCCAAAAATGAATCATTTTTTTCTCTTTTGTTCTCGGTATAAAAGAGGCTCAGTGGTTACGAATATTTGTTTTTCTTCCAGGGGACCCGAGTTCAATTGCCAGCAGTCAAGCAGTTCATAATCAGCTATAAGTCCAGCTCCAGGGGATCTGATGCCCCCTTCGGGCCTCCACAAACACCTGTATATGTGTGATACACTCAGGCACAAGTGCATATAAATAAAAAACACGTGTAAAAAGAAATATTTAATATAGGGAAAATATGTCTATAATATAATATTGTAAATCTTTAATGTTATATATATGGAATACTCACACACACATCTATCTAGTACCTTAAATCGTAGTATTCAGAAGTCAGATACAGGGGGATTTCTATGAGCTTCAGGTGATCAAGAGATACACAGGGAAACCCTGTCTCATAAAACAACACAACACACACACACACACACACACACACACACACACACACACCCTCCACACACCCTCCACACACCCTCCTGCTTACCTTCCTCTTTTCCTGTGTATCTTCCCTGTTTCTATTGTCTGTGACCTATAGGGCATCATCTGGGGGTCAAAGAATGGTTTCCTCGTTGCTTTGCATTAGGTCATACAGTGAATTCCTGAATCTTTGTCCTAATCTATCCTTATTGACATCTGTGTCCTCTCTTGTGGCCATAGCAGTTCTTCAACAATCCCAGCCACACAAGGCCTTTTTTTTTGACCAATGAAAGCTCATTTTTGCTGTGAGTTGTTACTAAGCCATTCTTCCAACTTCTGGGCCCAGGTTTAAAAAACAAAACAAAACATCATCATCATCATCATCATCAACAACAACAACAACAACAAAAACGGGACTTCCAAACAGTCCAATGATAAAATGCCCACAGGACAGCACTCGGTCACATGCACACAGTGCTGCTATAAAACGGTGGCTGTTCCTGTGGTAGAAACACAACCTCTAGGGGCAGCATGGGGTGGCTCGTGCTTGCAACACGAGAAAGCATTCAGGTGAAATACTGAGGGTGAATAAATGTCATTTCAAAAAAAAGAAAGTGCATCCTTCGGGAAAATCATTCAGTATTCACCCAAAAACAGGTGTGTGAGGAGGATCGTCAGGTGGTGCATAGTAAACTAGTCAGGGTTCTCAGGGAGCATAATAGCAACAGATGCAGCCAGCCATAGAACTACGGCTGAATGGGCTGAGCTCTCAGTAAAAGGCAAGCCTCGGTGGAGACATGGAGGAAGGGGTGAGGCAAATGTCAGCAGAGAAAGTGGCTGTGAAGTGATGTCTAAGCAGACACGAGTCAAATGGTGTCTGCTGTCTGAGTCACATAAACCGAAAGCATTATGGTCTCCTCAAGATGATGGGGATGTGTCACGAACCCATAATGGAGGACAAAGAGCTTTACTTAAGAAGGACGGCACATCTGCAGCTAGACAGGCCACTGGAGCACAGCACAGATGTGATCTGAAAGTGAAACCAAGGAGATAATCCCCCTTGAGCCCAACGGAAACTTTCCCCTTAGACCCATAAGGGTCTCTGGACCCCAACATCAAATGAGGGTTTAAAAACATATATGCATATTCTTAAACTCTTACCAGTCACTTTAAATGCCACCGAGAAGATTTGCTTAACAAAGGTGATACCAGCAAAAATAGAATCTTTTATTTTTATACATCATTAACAGTGTCATTAGCTGCTGGCCAGTTAATGATGCTGCTTGGTTACAGAATGTTAGAGCCTCAAGAATATAGCATTTTATACTTCAAGGTTTTATTTTAATGACACGTTAGACAGATTTATCTTTATGAGTGACCCAGGGGACTCCTGGGGCAGAGGGAATCTGCTATGGTCTAAGCAGTGAGAGAAGGTTGTGGCTGTACCTCTGAGTGTACTGAAGGTCTTTTCAGGTAGATGCATGGGGAAAACTCTTTAGTACAATAACGGTAACATACATGTTCTTCACTGAGTGTGGTCTGAGCACAACTGGTCAAGCCTGGGACAGTAGAGTCCATGATGAAACCCTCTAGATCACCTAGCATGATATCCAGGAGGAAGGCCGCATCAGTGTGAATGAAGTGCAGGCTTGGAGAATGGCGATAAAACCTGAAGGACATCATCTGTTAAGCCCAGCAAAGTCACCAAGAGATTTGCAAAGTACAGAAGAGATGGGCGGGGAAGACCCTTGGGTACAAAGGATGGCATAACCTTCCTCAGCCATAATGGATAGTCAGATAGCAGAGAATGGGATACCAGCCTTGAGCTGTGAATTTCATTCACAAAACTGAAGCTAGCTAGATATAAATCAGAATCATCTCACCCTATGAAATGTGGCTCTCCAGACCCCCTTCCCTGAGGATCCCAATGGGTGTATCCTTTCTCTTTCAAATACGTATCAGGAATGCCCACGGTAGGACGGTCACCTACACTCTGCCCTCCCTGTGTCTTACTCAGTCCTAGGCAGCTGGAGCAGAGGCTGTAGAGGTTAAGCCAGGCTAATAAGAGACGCCATTTGAATGAGACCTTGATCTCTGCTTGTTTTACCTGAATCATCTCTAAATATAAATTTGAGACAAAACTACCAGAGTTGGACAAATCTTAATGATGACTTTGAGATTTAAGGACCACTAAATAGGTCTATTGGGAGCAAGTGGCCAGGGGAGGCAGTGTTCAGTAGACTGACTATGGGGCCCTCAGCCTCCTGCTCTGACTCCCAACGCCTGCTGAGTTGTCCCTGAACCTCTGTGGATTGTGTCCCTGCACAGGCTCAAATGCACAGGAAGGTAGGTGAGCTTCTTGGCCCAGAGCACAGTGGGGAAGTTCTAGATGTCCTGGAGTCCATCTAGTCCAGTAATGGCGCTAAAGAAACAGTGGAGATGAGGGAGAAGGATGCCATGGTGTGCCAATCTGTAACATATTGCCTGACAACAGACATATTGTGCTGCTTAGGTGTTTGTCAACTTGGCACAAGCTAGGACCATTGGGAAGAGGGAGCCTTAAATGAAAAAATACTTGTCACATTGGCCTGTAGGCAAGTCTGCAGGGCGTTTTCTTGATTAGTGATTGATATGGGAAGCCCCAGTTCACTGTGGGTGGTGCTATCCCTAGGCAAGTGTTCCTGGATAGCATAAGAAAGCAGGCTGAGCAAACTGTAAGGAGCAAGCCAGGAAGCAGCCTTCTTTCATAGCCTCTGCGTCAGTTCCTGCCTCTGGGTTCCTGTCTCAAGTTCCTGCCCTGATGTCCTTAGATTATGAGCTATAAGCCACATGGAACTATAAGCCAAATAAACCGTTCCTCCCCGAGCTGTTTTTTTTTTGTTGTTGTTGTGGTGGTGGTGGTGTTTATCACAGTCACAGAAAACAAACCAGGAGATACATGGAAGAGGCATGTATTCAGGTCTCGTCTTCATCAGACAAAAAAATCAGATCCCTGAGAAAATCTTGGTGTAGTTGCATGACCACTGGGAAAACTGATACTTCGTTACAGCAGTCCTCTTGCTTAACCATTCAAAGTCAGCTTTCCTCAAGGTTGAATGATGTTAGCTACCCTTTTGTTGTTGTTGTTGTTGTTGTTATTGTTATGCCAATGTTGAAGTTGTGTGTGTGTGGGGGGAAATGTTATGGTGAAGCACCTCTGTGTGAGATGTGTGTGCTCTATAAATGTGTGATAAGTGATTTGTATCTTATGGTATGTGTTCAGTGTGTATGATAGGTGATGTGTGCATATAAACTAGGTGGTGTCTATGGTGCGTGTGTCATGTGGCATGCGTGTTAGACCATACAGGTAGAGTGTTGTTGCAAGTAGAGACATTGGGTGTAATAGGCAGTAGTGGTGTTATAAGTGCTAGACAGGGCACATATAGTAGGTGGTATGCGTTTGTGCTGTGTTTGAGCTATAGATGGTAGAGCCGTAGTGTAGAATGTGTGTTCAATAGTATGGTGTGATGGACTTGTGTGTGTGTGTGTGTGTGTGTGTGTGTGTGTGTGTGCGCGCGCGCGCGCGCGCACATGCACGCATTAGATAGTAAGAGCAGTGTGGTGTGTGTAATTGAATAGGTGGTTTGTGCATAGTGTGGCATACAGGCATGTGTGTTCTCTGTTGCGTGGTGCATGTTTGACAGGTTGTGGACTAGGTACAACAGGTGGTTTGCAGAGTATAGACAAGGTGTCAGATCCCCTGGAACTGGACTTACAGAAAGTTGTAAGCCTCCATATAGATTTTGGGAATCGAACCTGGGTCCTTTGGAAAAGCAGACAGTCCTCTTAACTGCTGAGCCAACTCTCTAGCCCCATGTTTGCACCCCTTTGCTATGAGTTCTGTGTGTGCTGAAACCTAGTGAGTTTTTGACCTGGGGATGGCCTTAGGATCCCCAGTGTATGTGACTTCCTTGGGAAGTTGGGGCACAATGGAAACCTCAGAGACTCTGAGGAAGGAAAGTGCCTGCAAAGTCTTGAGCTCAGTCTGCTATGAAGAGATCTCTTGAAACCCTCAACCTACTGATCCAGGAAGGAGAACAAGATTTCCTGTGTCTTTATTTATCCTTTAGCCAGCCTCAACGACCAGTCTCAGAAATCAGGTTATTTGCATCTATAATATGTGGGAGTCAATCAGGAGAGAGGTGGGGTGCTAGGCTATCCACAGAGCTGCCTAGAGCCTTATAGGAGGCTGTTTTATGCATAACAAAGTTTTCATTTACTTCTTAATTAAAAAACACTAAAAGTTGTTGCAATTTATAACTGTTATCATTAAGACAGAACTTTAAAATATTCACGAAACAACTTTAACAGCAGCAACAGAATTTATGATCTAATTCTAGAATCTGCGCTGTTTTAAAATATCAAGAAAGCCTACTGCCCCCATTGGTACTGCTTGCATTCGTTGCTCCTCTTACTATGACAAAATATCGGACAAAAGCAACTGTGTGAGCTCCTTCTCTTTGGCTATGATGAAAGTGCTATGGCCAAGGACAACTTAGGAGTCCACCGTGGCAGAGCAGAGGCCCGGAAGCAAGCAGCAGGCACGGCAGCCAGGACAGGAAGCTGAACACTCCCATCTTGAACTGTAAGCACGAAGCAGAGAGAGTGGACTGAAGGCAAGGCAAAGCTTCTGAGCTCCAAGTCCACCCTCAGCGACACACTTCCTCCAGCAAGACCACACCCCCTAAACCTCCCTGGGCAGCGCCACCAAGCGGAGCTAAATGTTCAAATGCTCGAGACTGCGGAAGACATTTCTCATCCAAACAACCGCACAACTAAAGAAAGGAAGGGCTTGTTTTAGATTACACCATGAAGACACAGTCTGTGATGGTGGAGCAGGCTTGGGGGCAGAAGGGTGAGGCAACTGGGCACGTTGCATCTGCAGCCAGAAAGCAGGGAGAAACCAGTGCTGGTTCTCAGTGTTTCTCCTTTTTATTCTCCACCCGGATCGATGGTGCAACCCACATTTAGAGTGAATCTCCCCATTTCAAGTAACTGAACCTTTGGATTCCCTTGCAGACATGCCCAGAGGTTTGTTTCCATGGTGATTCTAAATCCCATCAAGTTGGCAAACCAAGGTTAACCATTACACTGCCCCAGAACCACAATCCTATCACAAAATCAACCTGAACACTGGAGAAGAGACATGGCCTACCTTTCTTTCCCCTGTTGATGGAGTGAGTAAAGCTTAAGACTTTGCAGCACTGCACATGGGTGAATGCATCCCAGGGACATTGATGCTGTGACTGACAGTCGTAACATAGCCACAGTCATGTGCTGATGGCAGGAAATAGCACTAGCAATAGTGTTGCTGTGTAATTCTGAACACTTGTGTGGAGACAGAAGACGAACAAATACACACACACACACACATACACACACACACACACGGGCACATATAGGCACATATGGGCACACATGTGTAAGCAAGTCACAGAGTGGTTGAGATCTGGAGTCAGATGGACCTGAGGGGGAGCCTTGGATTTTCAGTCTGTTGGCTCTGCAATCACGGAGGCTTGCCCAACTGCTCTCACCCTTATTTTTCCTCATCTATAAAAAGTCCAGGGCTACGCCAGCATTCTGTGGGTGCTCTGAGGACTCAACGAACTAAATAAGGAGGAGGTACTAGCCATGGGGAGTAGGTGGTGGCGTGCTACTGAGCACCCCTTGAAAGAGCCAGGGAGTAACTTGGGGGATGTAGGCTGGCACCTCCTGTTTGCAGCAAGGATGTGGTGTGTGCAGCCCTGGAGGACTGGGCTACATAACTTCTCTGTGCTCGAGTTTCCCAAAGCGCAGGGTTGGCTTAGCCATCAAGTCTACGTCATATGGTCCTCTAGAGAATCACATAAGTTAATCAATGCAGAAAACTCACGAGAGCATCGAGCCAAGCCTGGGTGCTCAATAGCTGTTCCCTAGTACTATCTCCATTATCCAGAAATATCTCAGAGCCACCCCTCCGTAGCATCTTGCTTTGCAGAATTTCTTACATTCAATCTGTTTCTTTCCTATCTAGCAGATTGCAAATTTTTTTAATTGAAAAAAAAAAAGAGTAGTATTCTCGAAAGGACAGGAGATAAAGGAGAATGCATGTGATGCACAACCAAGGAAGGGATTATCTAGTGAATTCAGGAGGTGTCTACAGCTGGAGGAGAATAGAGACGTGGAGAAGAGCTACTGGGTCAGACTCAAGATACCTAGACAACAGAAGAGCTGCGGTTAGGGGCAACACTTCACTGAGATCTTGGTAGTTTTACACTCTCAGATGGAACTGAGAAAAGAAAACTGACCAAAGGGTGAGACACTTTTCAAAATGAAAAATCTCACAAAAATAATCAATACCTAACATGGACCAGGGAGATTGGTTTGGGGGATAGTCAAAGAAGACAAAATGGCGGGTGGTCTAAATCCTCCATCTATAGCTCCAGTCATTGGAAGGCAGGCCATGATCAATTGGATTAATAAAACAGTATAGGCATCGAACATCGGTTGAGAGCGAAGTCATTTGAATAGTTTTGGAAGTGAGTTTAGTTCAGGAATCGGGAAAACCCTTCTCAATGTCCACTGTGAGTGCAGACCACCCAGGATGCTTATTAAACATGCAGATTTTTGGCACCCACCCCTAAGGAGTCTGCTTTAATGTGGGATTGAGAGCATGCAAGTTGTAACCAGTCATTTAGGGATCTCTGACGTGCACCAATAGCTCATACTGAGAGGATCCAGCCTTTGGTGGCTCATAAGCGGACATTGTCACAGTTCTGCGACCCCTGAGATGGAACAGAAATTCAATTTTGTGTGTTTGTTTTCCTGGAGAGAGAGAGTCCATATGTTCTGGACTTTCAAAGGGTTCTGACTGAAGAACATTTATGGAACGTAAGGAGGAGACCCTGCAACTGGAGCTTGTGGTTACCAAGCTGAGGAAAACCAGCCGCATAGAGTTCTGTAAACTGAGATGGTCGTTTCTTCTCAAGAACAGGGAGAAGTAAGTACAGATCCCGTACTGAACCGAACTATTTGGACAACAGGAGGGAGAAGATGTGATAGAGTTGTCCTAGGGTGTGGGCACCCATCTCCAGGACCCTCAATCTGTCTCTAGATGTGTGATGTACAGCAAAAGATGTGTACAGCAATTAGGACATGTGTAAGCAGCAGGAGGCATCCTCAGACTTCTCTATGATGCTTAGCCTCCGTGGGAAGTGATCACAAGGTCCAGGGTGCAGGACTGACTACAGTTATGGTACCTAGGGAGGCCTTTCTGAGGCCCCAGGTGTTTCTTCCACCTCCGTGATGCTCTCAAGCACTGAAGGAAGGATTAATAATCGAAGATGGCAAAATTAGATTAGAGCTGAGATTTCAAAATCAGGAAAGAGAAAGAGGAAGAGAAGAGGGGACCAGGGAGGTGCCATGGAGGAGCCAAGTAGGAAGGGAAGGGCAGAGGGGTATTATTCCTTTAACGGTGTGTTTCTGCTCTCCACTGGCTGAGTCCAGTCAGACAGAAGCACGAGAGGAAGGAAGCCTGGTAGCCTGCTGAGCCACAGAGCTAAGGGTAGGGAAGAGATGCGTGCGTCTCAGAAACGCACACTATCCAGCGCCAGTCAGTGAGCAGGATGGGGACCGGAGGCCGTGGGCTGGCTGCTTGCACAAACAGAGCTACTCTCTGCAGAGCTCCTAAAGCTAAGGGGCTGGGAGAAAACCTCCTCACTCACACCTCGGTTTCTGAACAAGCATTCTCGAAAGACTGAACCACGCCTCCTCACGTTGTATCTTGAAGCCCTAACTCCGATGGGACTGTGTGTGGAAGGAGAAAAAGCAGCACGGGTTGACCCAAAAATCTATCTCTTTGACAGGAGAACTGCTTTGAGCTGAGGGTAACCAAGCAGTAGAAAATGCAGAAAGCGTCCTCTACCCTCTACTTAAAGGCAAGGAAAACCCCTCTCTGCCCCTTCCATTTCAGTGTGGGGAAACACTGTCTGCTTCCTTCTTTAGCCTGAAGGCTCTCCAGAGAGGACTCCAGAGGGACCCACATCCAGGTCCCAGCCCCACCAGTTATGATCTCCTGGGTTCTCATCCTTGGAGAGCTGAAGCCACTCTCTCACCTCTGCCATTTCTCCTGAATACTGTTATTCTTTTTAAAGATGCTGTTGGAGCCGGAGATCCAAACTGCCTCTTCAAACTATTCGCTAGCAGGCACTCCGGGTGTTATAGGCTCGATATTCTTGTTGACGGACTTCTATTTCTTTTCCTTTTATCTGTCTTTTGTTATAGTCTCAGGCAGAATCTCAGAATGGGGGAGGGGGTTTCCTCCTCTGTGGAAGATTGGGCCTTTGGTGGGTAATTAAGGTTTGTTATAGTTAGAATATGTCTGAATCCTTCTACAATCCCTGCTGGATCCTAACATTTGATTTGATAATAGGAAGCGACACAGACCTTTGAAAGGGGATTACGCCCTCAGGGCTCCGCTTTCAGGAGAGGGGCTGATGTCTGTGATGGTCTACCTCCTTTGACAATTTGATTAGTGCCTTAGTTAAAGTTTCCAATGATGTAATAAAACATTATGACCAAAAGCAACTTGGGGAGGAAAGGGTTTATTTTACCTTACAGCTTATGATCCACCATGATGGAAGTCAGGGCTGGAACTCAAAGGCAGGAACCTGGAGGCAGCAACGAATGCAGAGGCCGTGGAGGGTGCTACTTATTAGCTTGCTCCTCATGGCTTGCTCAGCCTGCTTTCTCACAGAACTCAAGACCACCAGCCCAGGGGTGGCACCACCCATAATGGACTGGGCCCTCCCACATCCATCACTAATTAAGAAAATGCTCACAGGCTTGTCTACAGGCTAATCTTATGGAGACATTTCCTTAATTAAGGCTTCTTTTGCAGGATAACTCGTGTCAAGTTGACAAAACCAAAAACGAAACAAAAGCAAAAAAGCAAAAACCCAAAGCCAAAATATCTAACCCAGACAATTAGATTAAGAATCACTTAGGAGAAAGACCTCTACCACAGACATGTTTCTAAAATGGTGTAACCAAAGAGGGAGGGCCCACCGGGAAGAGCCTATGGACTGGAGTCCAGAACTGAATAAGAAACAAAAGGAATGGAAAATCACCCTTCACCTCTTCTTCCTGGCGATGGATAAAATGGGACCAGCCTGGCAGTCACACCTGGGGCTGCTTTTGATGCCACACTTCCCTAGTCACAATGGCCTGTACCTCAAACTGTGACCCGCAATGGACTCTTGCTTCTTTAAGTTGCTTCATGTCCAGGTATTTTGCTACAGCAATGGGAAAAGTAACTAAGATAATGTCTTTGTGAGAGAAGCTTGGAGCTCTGTCTAGTGTTTTGGCCTTCTATCACCAAAAGCAAAAACTTTGTTACCTTTAGAGGGTGGGATGCAGCAACAGGCAACAGAGAACAGCCTTTACTAGACACGGTCCAAGCTGGTGCCTTCGCCTTGGCCCTTCCAGCCTCCAAACTGTGAGGAATGGATTCCTGTGCTTTATAGACAACAGGGACTATCATATTCTGTTACGGCAATAGAATGGCCTAAGACAAACCCAAGTGATATCATCACACGGGTGATAAGATGAGTGGTCTCATAAAAAGGACACTGTGATGGCTAGCATTGTCATCTTGACACAACCTAAAATTACCTGGGGAAAGAATCTTCACAAGGGATCGTTTATATATTCCCCAACAGACTACAGGCATGTCTGTTGGTGATAGTCTTGATTAATCGATATGGGAAGATCCAGTCCACTGTGGGTAGCACCATTACCTAGGCAGGAGGAATCCTGAGTGCATGAATGGAGAAATGAAACTGAGTACAAGCAGATAACTGCTCTTGAGTATATATACATATAACTTGAAACTGTGAACCAAAACAAATCCTTCCCCCGCCCCTAAGTTGCTTTCCACTGTGATATCACAGCAACAGAAATCAAACTAGAATAGAAACCAAAAATGTGCTCTCTTTCTTCCTGACAGCAAAGGCTGGGGAGTACATAGTTTCGAGGTGACCCACAACCAGGGGAAACCCTTCTCTAGACACCAATCCAGTGTGAACCTCTTGAATTTCTAACCTCAAGAACACGAGGAAGCAAACACCCGCTGTTTAAGCCTCCCAGCCTGTGGCATTTTGTGGCGTCAGCCTGAGTTGACGAAGGCAGCTGGAAATGCCCAACTAGAAGGCTGAGAAGTAAGTGTGGAGAGCAGCTAGACATCGTCTAATGGCACAGTGATAGAAAACGAAGGGTCTTGCTGGCAGGCCTTCTAGCTAATTTTCTTGGAATTCAGAATATTTCATTTTTTAAAAAGACAATCTATAAATAACCTTCAGCTTGGCAAAGCAAAAGGAATGTCTTCTTTGATCCTTGGTGAAGATTCTGAGGTATTAGACAGGAGTCAGCAATGATGGAGGACTTCAGGGCCTGAAGGCCCAGGCTCCTACCATAGCTAGGGGTTCAGAAAGGAGCCACACGCTGATTAGCTTTGACTGCCAACCCAATGCCAGTTAGAATCACCTTGAAAATGAATCTTAATGAGGAGTTATATAGATAATGTTAGCTTGCGGGCATGTCTGTCAGTGGTTGCCTAGCTTGTTAATTGATGTAGGAAGACCCAGCCCACTGTGGGCAGTACATTCCCTAGGCAGGGGGTCCTGAAGTATATAAGAAAGGAGAGATGGGGCTGACATGCAAGTGATGGTTCATGTGTTCTCTTTGTCCCTTGATGCTTGTAGATCAAGCTTGTAGATGCTTGTGATACTTTGAGTTTTCGGCTTGACTTCCCCAAAATAATGGACTATAACCTTAAATTGTAAGCTAAAAGAAATCCCTTTCTTCCCTAGGTTGAGTTTGGTCAGGGTATTTTATTATAGGAACACAAAAAGGCCCTGTGAGAGAGATGACTAATTTCTACACTAGTCCTTAACTGAGTCACCCACTACATCATTGCTTCAGCTTCTGTGGAAGCCATGCTGCAGCGAAGGCAGCCTCCCCAAGACATCAGTTGGCTTAAACATGTTTCAGTCTTTAGTCCCAGCTTCTGTGATGAGTATGGTCCGGCAGTGTAGATGAGAGGTTGCCCAGGAGCAGAATCTAGGGAGAGGTGTCTGGATTGCTAATTGATGCCTGGAGATAGAAATCTCCTTACAAATCATTGATTTGTGGCTTATCTTTAAAGCCGTCCATTTGAAATGTGTGTGGCATTTGAACAACAGGACAGACTGCTCCTGGCCAGTAGACACACGATACTCTAATTTTCCTCTCTGCTTCAGTTTCAGTGAAGAGAGTCATCCCCTTGAGATGCCCCAGGCAGCTTAGAGTAAAGTACACACATGCCCATGGCTAGGTTTCCACTCCTCCAAGTTTAGAGTTAGATCAAAACACTGACTGTTCACATGGTGCCAAGACCAAAGGGCATCACTAACTTTATCCATCAGAATTCCCTGTGGGGAAATTGCCAGTTAACTATGGTTGGTTTAGACATGCATGAGACTGTCTTAATATTCTACTTTTAACTCTTTTAGGATTTTTTTTTGTGTGACTATAAATTCTTATACCCATTTTTTAATTTTTATTTTTATATATTTGAATAGACTGTCACTGTCTTCACACACAACAGAAGAGGGCATCAGGTCCCATTACAGATGGTTATGAGTCACCGTGTGGGTACTGGGAATTGAACTCAGGATCCCTGGAAGAGCAGTCAGTGCTCTTAACCACTGAGCCATCTCTCCAGATCCATACCCAATTTTCAATGGGTTAAAACTCAATCTGATGTGTTTTACTGGATTGTCACTGGGATCTATTTTTGTCACTCTGGATGGCGCTTTCCCCCCACACTGTCTTGTTGGGAAGTATCTTTAGGTTTTTCCAAGAAAAGCAGTTCTATTCAAGGGCTTGGGGACTATATGTGTGAATATGACGAGTGTGATTTCTTTTCTGCATTGTCTTAGTAAGCATTTGGTGCCTGAATTATGCTGGCTTTGTAAAACTGGCTGACCTACATGAGGAAAACTAGAAAGCTCTGCTGGGGAGACATAACAGAAGGTTTAAACTAAAGTGGACTGAAGTATCCAATACTGTAGGGGTAACCGTCTTTGTGTGTGTGTGTGTGTGTGTGTGTGTGTGTGTGTGTGTACTTGTGTGTATGTGTGTATGAGTTTGTGCATGTATGTGCATTCATGTGTATGTGCCTATGTGTGCATGCATGCATATGTGTGTTCGTGTGTGTGTGTGTGTGAGTGTACGTGTGTGCACACACATGTAGCAAAGAAACAGAAAGATTCTGGGAGCTCACTGGGCAGTCATCCTAGCTAAAACAGCAAGTTTCTAGTTCAGTAAAAGACCCTGTCTCAAAGCAACAAGGTGGAGAGCAATGGAGGACACTGGCATCCCGTTCTGGTTTCTGCAACATGCATGCAACACACACACATTACATACATACATACATACATACATACACATACATTACATACATACATGCATAGACACATCACATACATACATATACACATTACACATATACATACACATACACACATTGCATACATACATATACATACATACATAATGGTTTTTTTTATCGTGTCAAGCCAGGAGAGGAAGAGAGGAAGAGAGGAAGAGAGGAAGAGAGAGAGAGAGAGAGAGAGAGAGAGAGAGCATAATGTTTTTTCTTTGAAAGCTACCCTGTTCTTTTTTTTTGCTAGAAAAAAAGTCCTTTATTAAATTTATAGCCACCCTGTTCTTCTGTATGTTCCCTCGGCATGTTCTGTTACGGTGTGACAGTCAGACAAAAATCCTTCCACATAAGCTGTTCCCCATCATTCCTGACTGTGCCTTTGAAAGTTCTGCTCAGTGTCTCTCAACTAATTTAGATCTAATGACCCCATGGTTGCAGCCTTTCTTTAACTGATGGATCTTTTAGTAAGGTGAAATTATGTCTTTTGACCCATTTACTGCCTCCCACCCCACCCCAGCCTGCTTCATTTTGAACATTTCTCTTCCTTTCATTTATCTATGCCAAATATATCTTTGCCTCATTTTTTTATATTTCACCTCTCTGAGCCATTTTAAATTTAGATGCGCCTCATAAGCAGAATGTCTTTAGACTGAAAAATATAACCTGAGTTTTCCCCTTTGAGAGGAATTTAATCCATATGCAATTACTAGGCTGAAGAATCAATTTGGTGTACATGTTATCTTTTTACTTTTGTTCTTCTCAAAAAATTAGCATTAGATTTTACAGATTTAATTTCATTTCTTTAGTGTGTGTGTGTGTGTGTGTGTGTGTGTGTGTGTGTGTGTGCGTGCACCTGCCATGGTACATGTATAGAAGTCTATCATGGGAATGCAGGGGCTGACTCAGGAAATCAGGACAGGGGTCTGAGGATGGGGGGGGGCAGTGGCCATTACCTGCTGAGTCATCTTACCTACCTTGGTTTAGTTTTAAAGCCCCCCTTTCAGTTAAACAATGTTTTGCTTGCTTTCATATGCTTTAGCAGTTTAAAGGATAGCATTCTCATACTAATTTCCCAATCATAGCAAGTGTCATTTATTCAAAATAGTTTTATTTATCCTATTCCATTTTACTCTACTCTATTCTCTTATCCTATTTATTTTTGGGGTACTCCTCTGGGACCTAACTTTTAGGTGTGCAATAGTTTTTATATTTGCATTCAAATTTGAAAGGTGCTATTAATTAGTATCTGCATCATGTAACACTGTCTTAGCTAGGGTTTTACTGCTGTGAACAGACACCATGACCAAGGCAACTCTTATAAGGACAACATTTAATTGGGGCTGACTTACAGGTTCAGAGGTTCAGTCCAGTATCATAAAGGCAGGAGCATGGCAGCATCCAGGCAGGCCTGGTGCAGGCGGAGCTGAGAGTTCTTCATCCTCATCTGAAGGCTGCTAGGAGAAGACTGGCTTCTAGGCAGCTATGGTGAGAGTCTTAAAGTCCTCACCTACAGTGATACACTTACTCCAACAAGGCCACACATTTCTAATGGTGCCACTACCTGGGTTGAACATATACAAACCATCATAACCACCAAACTTCCAAGTTCCCCCACTCACACTAGGCAACTACCTCACACTGCATCACAAAACACAACCACAGTTCCTCACCAATGCCAGCACACAACTGTCTCCTTTCCCAGTGATTTAAGCTTCCTATATGTTTCAGTGTTTGACCCCTAAGACTAGATGGGATACACTCATGAGTTCAGGCTCCAGCTGCTGGAAGCCTGGAGGAAAGTTAGCTGATTGAGGAGGCAGTGGGCGTGACATCAGGTTACCTAAGGCCAGGCAAATCTCTCGTCTCTTTGCCAACCTGGGTAAGAAGCCACAGAGTATCTGCCTGACTCTACCACAGAGCCACCCGTTCAAGATGACTTTTCCTCATGGCACCTCAGAGAACTCCTACAGATGAAATGCCAAGTGTGGCTGCATTGTCTCTGAGCTGATCTATAAGACAGCCTGCAAGAGGCTGAGTGATTCTGGCTTCCCACATGGCAAGGAGGAACCAACATATACTCAAGTGAGGAATGTGCCTACCTTGAGAAAATAAGTAAACACAAACATACACACACTTGGAGAGAAGCCAGCCATGTGCCCAGACAGTTAGTTCCATCTCAGCCCTGTGTGAACTGCTCTGGGGTAGCACCTGGACCAGGGTGTGATGAGAGGCTAAGATCTAAATGGAGAGGAGATCATCAAGTGGGGTAATAGATTCCCACCACAGGGACGAGGAAGAGCAATGGCTCCAGGGCAACTGGAAGTTTGCTCATTCACATGGTAGGGACCAGATGCTTGGTACCTAACCAGATAGCAAAGGATGCCTGGATACCCAAGTAGGACAAGGTTCTAGTAAAGTCAAAGGTACTGAGAGGCTCAGGTCAGGCCTGGGGGCTTAGCACAAAGATGGCCCAGGGAGGGAGATGCGATCCTCACTGTCGGACCTTAAGGCTGCTATGGACATCACTATTGTACCTTATGGACCACCAACTGAACCACGTCTTTTCATGGCTGTCTAAAATTGACTGTTCTTGCTCCAGAGTCAAATACTTGTGTCTGCATACCCCACTTTCTGGGCCTTGTAGATGGATACAGAATGCCTCTCTTTTATTAGAGGGTGAGGCACCTTAGCTGATTCACATGCTGCACGGGATGAAGAGAAGCCCCTGACAGGACATCTGGTCGACCAAGCCCAAGTTGTAGACTCATGTGTAGACCTCCAGTGAGCAAGGACAATGAACATCCAAGTGTGTAAGATTACACAGTGAGAGGAAGCAGGAATGTCCTTGTGATCATGCTGTGGTGGTAGGTATTCCCAAAGGAAGAGTGTTTGCTCAGCCACCAAGCATCAGAGAAACAATTGATGCCCCTGCAGTAGGAGAATGGACAGGGAGGCACCATGGGTGACAGACTAAATTGGAAGGAGCTTGCTCTTTTGAACTCATGAGAAACACAAGGGTCCTTATGTGATCATAGGGAATGTGACCTTGAACTAGATAGAGAGACGATACAGCCCAGCCAGCACTTCTGTTCTTTCACCATGAGTCACACAACACAACATGATTCCTGGCAAGGACTGTCAGAGATTTTTCCATCTGCCTCCTTCAAGCTGTTCCCTAGGGATATCTGTCCCAAAAGTGACCCAGTGCCACCTATCCTGGTCTATTTATGAACTCTATGGACCTCACCCCCATCATCAAAGGGCTACACATTGTATGTGTGGGCAGAATTGGTAGGAACCTCCTACCACCATTTCTATGCCTCACCATAGGGCACTGCACTTGAATATGTGAAATACATCCCTTGTGTGTGTCCCTAAACAGAAAGGAGGTACATTATGCAGTGCCAGGAAGTGAAGCTCCAACAACAAGAATGGAATGGTTCCAGGAACATTGATGATTGATGAGTGGTCCCCCAGATTGATTGACCCTTTGCCTTGATCAGGGTCACAATGGCAAGCAGAAGTGGGCTGCTGGTCATGCCTCACGGGTCTACCTGGCTTCAGCTTTAGACAGGGGTTTCATTGCTGGAGACAACACAGCCACCTAGGACATGAGCTGAGGGGTCAAGGTCACACACCGTGCTTCCTGCCACTTGGTCCAGTAGTGCGCCTCATAGTTTGAAATAAATTCTATGCTTACCATATGAATATCTTGATTGTAATTTTGTGTTAAAGATCTTCATGGGCTATGGAGATGGCTCAGAGGGTAAATCTTATCATGGAAGCATGTTTAAGGTCACGAGTTCAGATTCCCCAGAACCCACAGAGAGCCAGATGCAGTAGCACACATCTGCGATCAGAGCTGCTTCTGTGAGATGGAGGTCAGAGACAGCAGAATTCCTCGAAGTTCAAGGGCCAGGCACACTGATCAGGAGAAGTTCAAGTGGCCAGTCTGTGATCAGGAAACCCTGTGTCAGGACTGATGCTCAACCCTGTACTCTGCCTCCCACACACATATCATACACTTGTGTGCCCATCTCCTCTCAAGTAGACACACACAGAGAGATGGCTTTTTAAGTGTTCTTATATCAACACAGACTTTTTAAAGATGCCATAAAAGATGGAGTTATATTTGCTTGGTATTTTGCATCACGGTTTAGTACTGTGGGAGGTCTAACTCTAGTGGCACCCAGGATGGTCTGGAGGGACTCTAAGGGACTGGTGGGTAATACCTAGCTTCCCCACAGCTCTGTGAGTCATCGTGTCTCTAACATTCCCAAATACAATGTATTGTGAGATCCATAGAGTTCAGAAACAGGAGGTGCCTTAGACTGTGAGTGCTGTCAGAGGGTCCTGGAGGTGGGGTGGAAGGGCACTCCCTCAGTAGACGACCACTTCCCAGGACCTCTTTCCAGGGGCTTGCAGCCTAGGAGAGCTAGCCTGGAGTGACACAACAGGAGATGTGAGCATAACCGCTGCTTCCTCACAAGAATCCAGCCCTGTCCTCTGGGGCTCAGAGCCTGCTTTTGAATCAGGTATCCTGAGCTTTCCCTTGGTCTGACATGAAACAATCCAGTGGCTCCTCTACTTGGGCAGAAGCTCAGTCCTACTAGCCTTGACCCAATCTTTCTGAATCGTGCCGTTTGGAATCTGGGACACATCATGGAAGTGAAAAGGCCAAGGAGCCTTTGCTGAACCATTAAAGGCCCAAACTCAGACCCAGCTGCAGCCTCAGGGCTGGTCATAAACATAGTCAGACCCAGACAGCTGTGTCCTATGGAGACTATGAATCTAGGGTCACCCATGAGAGTAGTGAAACGTTGTTGTAGAAAAAAGGGGGTGGGGTGGGGCTTAGGAGATGCCTCAGTGGGTAAAAGGCTTGCTCTGTAAACAAAAGAATCTGAGTTCAAGTCCTCACAACACTTGTAGATCATAGAGTTTACTATACACTCATACATGCATATATACACACATGCATACACATACACACACATACATGCTTGCATACACACACATTCCTGCATACACACATGCATACATATATACATACATACATATAGACAGACAGACAGACATGAGAGAAATAGGAGGAAGAGGAATACAAGGAGAAAGCCATAGAGGAGGAAGAAGGAAGGGAAAGACAACAGTGAAACATAAAAATGGCAAAATCAGTTCCCAGGCAGCAGAAGGGTGGGGCAAAACACAACCAACCATTTTGCAGATGGATACGGCCTGAGGCATTGCATCTGGGTACCAGAGACAGGCAAAGGAGCAAGTCCCTGCCTCTCCCATGGTGTCCTGTGATTTCCACAGACTACTCACCCTGATTATCTACCTGCTGGGTGTTCCCATGGCAACAAAGCAGGCATCCTTGAACAAGAGAAGATGGTCACTGATTCCACTTTATGCTCTGTGAGCTGTCTTGCCAGGTCCAAGCCTCTGGGATTGGGAGCCCACAGCACGGCTGCTGGTGGCCATTGGATCTCATTCCTCTTAATGCTTGCTGTCACGGCATTTTCCAAAGAATGTCTTCAGGCAGGGACGCTCTCATTGGACCCTCCCAAGGAGGCCTATCTCCTGCAAATCAGCTTCTCCACATGTCAATGCCAAGGTTTTCTTTCATATACAGCTAGGGGGGAAAGGAGGAGAAAGAGGAAAAAGAGGAGGAGGAGGAGGGGAAGATTTTGTAAATTCACAGTATATCTCTAATGCATGCTAGCTGTGGGAAAGAATTAAAAGACCATGAGAGGAGTGGAGGAGTTGGCCCAGTGGGGAGAGTATCTGTCTTACAACATGAGGGTCTAAGTTCAGATCCCCAGAACCCATGTAAAAGCCATACAAGAGAGTTTATATCTGTAACTTCAGTGCTGGGGAGTGGAGACCGCTGGCCAGCCAGGCTAGCCAAAATGGCCAGTGAGAGAGTCTGTCTCAAACAGTAAGGTGGGGATCTATAGAAGACACTTGGTATCATAGTTTCATGCACCAGCAAACACACGCACAGGCAGGAACACACGCATGCATGCATCTGTGTGCATAGGACACTCACACATTAAATAAGTACAAAAACTAACCTGTAAATAGTAACCACCTGGGCCTTGCCACCCTTGGCAAGGTCCTCACAAAAGCCTTATTATGGTGACAGAGAAGGCCAAGGCTTGCTGTAGTGTTACCCTGGAGGTTCTTGGTCTGGTCTCCATGGAGCAGATCTCTGCCTGGTGGCTGTCCTGCCACAGAGTCCTCTAAGTTCCCCTGACTCATACGGCCAGACAATTCATGCTCCATCACGATTACTCTGCCAGAGGCTACTGAGGGCACAGATCACCAAAATAATTATCAGTCATAACTAGCTAAGGGACTGATTAGCATCCATACCACGCCGTAAAATTTAGATGTGGGATTTAATTTTCCCCATAACTACTATGTCAGCACGCTACTATGTAAGCTCGCTACTATGTCAGCACGCTACTATGTCAGCACGCAGTTAGCTTTTCTTCCTTAGATCTGTAGAAGAGTGAGCATCCAATATAGCTCTCTTGACGTCAGGTTGACATTAAAAGGGAATCAGGCCTCAGCCCCTTTTGTCCAATTTCAAGGCCTGTCACAGTCCCACAGTAAATGAACGGAAAGGCCTGTCTGCATCCTAGAAGGAACATAGCACGTGGTATCCTTTCTGTCTAGAACACAGCTCATCCCTGGAGCAAGGGCTACATGTCAAAGGTACCAGCTGCCATGGTGTCTACCTCTCTGTCTGCTTCAGGCACCAGAGACCGCCGGCCTGGTTCTGATTCACTGATGCCCAAGTGGTATAGGAGGCCATAGTAAAGACCAAAATCAGGGCAAAGGCCATCTGGAGATCAAAGCTCGGAGGCCAGGAAAATGTAGAACCTGAAAGGAGACAAGCTCAGGTCTGTCAGGGACCCATGGGAAGACATCAGGGAAAGGGGCCATTCCAGAAGGGAGCTTAACAGGCCAAGGTGTGACAGTGCACCTGGATGTGAAGGGCACGTGGTATATGGTGGTAGCTGACTGAGCCAAGGGGAGGAGAAAGGCCAGCCAGGGTCTGTCTTCTGCTTAGGGGTCTGATAGCCAATAGACCAGTGATGGTGGGCTCAGAGCTGGAAGAACGCCCTCAGGTTAGAAGACGCTTTCCAGGGCCCTTTGAGCTCTCCAACAATGACTGGATGTGCTGATTCACCAGGCCTGGTCTCAGGCCAGTCTCCCCGAAGCCCAGTTCACCCCCACACCTCCATGGACCTCAAAGGCATCCACATCCTAGACTGTCTCTATCTACTTGGGCAATTCTCACCATATTCCTGGTTCTTGCTTCTCAGTCATAAGCATCTTTATCTGAGAACAAGCCCCAAAGGGTTCCTCTGGTACTGCCAGTATGTGCAAATAAAATCACAGATAAGACTATGAGGTTGTGGCCCCTGGGGGCTGGGATGATGCAAGAAGCAGGAGCAGGGGTTGGGTGGGGTCCAGACTAGTCTTCCACTGGCTGGCAATAACCTAGCAGGATGCTAGAAGTCAGGGCACTTAGCTCTGGTTCGCGTCTTGAGGCCAATAGAAGGGTCCCCTCCCCCCTGAAAATATTCACAGGTGTCTCAGGTCTCAGCCACCTCCCCAGAGGGAGACGGCACAGGTCCCATCAAGGTAGAGCCAGCCTGGGCTTCCCTGACAGCTGGGAACATGTACTTAGTACTCTGAAAGTATCTTTATGTGCACAGGCATGTGAATATTTGCATGCATGAAGGTGTGTGTGTGTGTGTGTGTGTGTGTGTGTGTGTGTGTGCATGCGTACGCAAGCAAGCACATGAGGAAACCAGGTCATCCTCAGACAGTTTCTTAGGTGCCATCCCTCTGATCTTTGCTTTCATTTGCCTGAGACTCTCACACAGGACTAGAAGGCTGGGCAGTGAACATCCAGGACCATCTGTTTCTACCTCCCCGTTCCCACTGCTGAGACGTCCCAGGCTTGTCACACACCGGTTCTGTTTATTTGTTTGTTTGTTTTACAAACATGGATTCTGGGGATCCAATATGGGTCCCTATGCTTCTTGCATGGTGGCCATTTTACTGACTAAGCTATCATGCCAGGGACCCGCACCCCACAGATATCTTTGGGCTGTAAACACAGAGGCCTTGTAAGATGGTGGTCTACTAGATACATCTTGGCCCTGGTGGTATCGATGATGAAAGAATACTCGGGGACAAGCCAAGGCCCAGTGTTCTATGATAAGGAGAATTGCAGACTAGCTCCACGTGGTTCTGTGGAGGAGAAAGTGGTGGGGCCTGTACCTCACAGAGCCTCACAGTTCTGCAGAGTATGTAATGGTGGGTGCTGTACCTCAAATACCGGGTATAGTGTGCCAGAATACTGCTTGATCCATTGGAACCCACCCAGTTGGGCTGTCCTGCCCTGGATAGAGGCCACCTGCAGCAATTTTGTCTCACTAAGCTTGATTGATACTCGAAAAGCCATAGTGACCATCCATCATCTTCACCTCCCCAAACCATGTCATGTTTCCTAGCACAAATGCATGGCAGGGCTATCTCCAGGGCCGGGAGTTAATTCCGCATGTTATAGACAAGAGACTCGAATCAATCTGTGCTGACGCACTGTGCTTAGAACAGTTTTGTCTCCGCTGCTGGTCCAGCGGGACTCCTTGCAGATGGAGAGATCAACTCCTGCATTGATTATTGGAGAACTGCTAAGCTCTGCAGACAACATGGCACCCACTCATTCCTGCCACTGGAACAGAAATATCAATGTCTTTGAACACAGTCGCCCCACCCCTATCATCCAAACCTGTCACTTGAGGTCTTTAGAAATCTCTGGGACACCTCCAAACAAACACAGTGCATGAAATGGTTACAGGAACACACATGCACATGCACAGAGCAAACACAGAGATGCTACATTCACACACAAACACACACACACACACACACACACACACACACACACACATACACACAAACACACAAACACACACATACACAAACACAAACACAAACACACACACACATACACACACATACACACACACACACATACACACACACACCACACACACACAAATACACACACACAACATACACACACACACACATACACACACACACACACACAACACACACACACACACACACACACACACATACACATACACAAACACACACACACATACACACATACACACACAAACACATACACACAAACACACACACACGCACAAACACACACACACGCACACACACACACAAAACCTATTACGAATTGGGGCATCCCAGAAGCACCCTCTTATGCAGCATTTCTGGGAGGTGTCAGGTTCACACAAGGTCCATTTTTGCAGAACACCACTTCCTGTCTTGGGACCTTCATGTTGGGAAGTGCTGCTCTAGAGCCAACTGCCAGTTCAGCATTACCAGTTTAATTACTTACACTTTCATGGGGGAGGCGACTCCCACACCGACAAGTAGGGGAAACAAATCACAGCTGCTCCTCTTTAAGCCAACACCCAACACCATGTTCTAAATGGCATCTGTATTGTGGCTTCCCATCTGCTCTGTTTATACCAGAGTGAAGCTTTCTACCAGGCTGAGATGTGGTTGATCTCTTAGGCCCCTCTAATGGGGCCGAGTGCCTAACAAATATTGTCTCTCCCCTGCCCCACTACCCGGCCGTGCATAAAGCTGGTGTGGTGGCACATGCCTGAAAGCCCATCAGTCAGGAGGCGGAGGAGGGAAGATCAGAGGTTCAAGACCAGCCTGGCAGCATAGCAAGTTAGAGGTCAGCCCAGGACAATGAAGACTGTGTCCCAAGAAGAGTGCTTTTCAAAATTATTAAGAGCAGGTTTTAAACATTCTCAACGAACAGAAGCTGAGGTGTTAGATTTGCTAGCTGGCTTAATTTCTCATGCAGTGTATACGTAAGATGCGAATGTTACACTGTACTCTATGAATAGCCAGAATCATTAAAGCGAACTAATTGAGAAGTTAAAAATAGCCAAAAGAAAGGCTAATCCGAGCAATTACCAGCAAAGCTGATCTACTCCTCAGAGTAACCCCTACTCCTGTCAAAATGACCATGCTAGGTTCTCTGCTTCTAGTTGGTTCTTGGTGCATTCTCCCAGAAAGGGCTGCAAAGTCCAGGCAGCTCCAACCGGAGGTTGGTCCGGTTAAGGTCAACTTCCACCAATGCCCTCTCAAGGGAGGTGTGTCTTCTCAAGTGTGCTTCCAGGACATAGAGGCTACACTCAAGGTCAATACTGGATCCATATGACTAATTATGGTATCATTAATAACAATCATCATTGAGTGGCTGAGGGTTCTTCCCAGCTGTGTTCACTAAGGTCTATCCCTAATGGATGTACTTTGCACAATGCTCTTCAAGTTCAGGTCCTGCTTCCTGTCTATCCCCCCACCCTTCCATGAGAGTCTGTCAAGCTCCATTCATCAGTATTTTTACCCCCCTCAGGTCTAACCAGCTCTTTATGTGGTATGTTCAAGTCACAGTATGTGTGCACAAAAAATAGAGATTTGAAAGCATTCAAGTACTTCCATGCTTGAACATGAACTGTAGTGGGGAAATTTCCCACTGTTGGGGGGCTAGACAGGGAGCAGGAGGACCTGAACTTGAAGAGCATTATGTGACTAAGTACATCCATTAGGGATAGACCTTAGTGAGCACTGCTGGGAAGAACCCACTCAACGATGATCATTATTAATAATATCATAACTAGTCATACAGATCCAGGATTGGTCTTGAGTGTAGCCTCAGTGTCCTGGAAAGCACACCAGAGAAGCCAAGCATAACCTGTAAATGAAGAAGGGTTGGAGGAGAGCTTTTGTCATTATTACGACAAAATTTGGCTCCCATTTAAAGGATGCAGTCGAAGGCATGGAATCAAGAACATGGGGCTGGTCATGCTGTCTCCATGGTCAGGAAACAAAGAGAGACGCTGGCTCTTAGCCCAATTTCCCCCTTTCCTCCAGTCCATGACCTTGGAACATGATATGGCTCTGCCCACATTCAAAGTGGGCCTTTCTACCTCGACTAACCTAATCTCGAGATCCCCTACAGGTGTACCCAAAGGTTTCCAAGAACTCAAGTCCCATCAAACTTGTTAACTGTCAGAGAAAGAGAAGCAGGCAGCTCTCCAGTAAGGTGTTTCTATTCTATTTGACAGTGTGCAAATCCTTTATGGTAATCTGTGAGGAGATGCCCCAAGTATGATGTCTTGTATAGAAGGAGGAGGGGGAGGAGGAGGTAGCGAGGGAGGGAGGGGAGGAAGGGGAAGGAGAGGAAGAGGGAAGGAAGGAAAGAAAGTTCCAATACCACAGGCTAGAAGTCCTGGGTGGGATGCAGTAGAGAAACCACAGCCACCTTTTGCGAACCACACTTGTCTTAACACATCATAGAAAGGAGAAAATGGTGGAACTGGAGGAACACACAGCCAACAGGACAGAAACATAGGCAGCTTTGGACAATGAGTATTATCTTCTGCATGAAGTGTGCTCTGTGTGTATGGCCTGGTCAGCTTCTGCCTGAGTCACCATGGCCCTTGATGACTACTTCCCAAGCTTCTGCCCCTCACCTCACTGCTCTCCTACCTGTTCTCAAGAGAAGACACACTCACCTTTGCACTTTCTGGATAACTCCACCCTTATTCACCTTTACTTGTTTAGCAGTCCTTAGGCATAGACCATGAATTTATGCAATGGGTATCTACTGGGTGCCTACTGTGAGTCCCAGACTGCTTTAGTGTTAGGGAGCTGTTGATGGTCCTAATTATCTTCCCCACTGATGACCAAAAGTGACTTGGGAGAGGAAAGGGTTTATTTGGCTTACTATTATAGTTCATCAGCAGGAAGCCAAGGCAAGATCTGGGGCAAGAACTGGGGCAGAGACCATGAAGGAGTGCTGCTTGCTGACTTGCTCTCTCTGAGTTGCTTGCTTTTCTTAAACAGCCCAGGTTTATGTGCAGCAGGCAGTACTACTCACAGTAGGCTGGGTCCTCTCACACCAGCACACCAGTTAGTGATCAATTCCTCCACAGACATGCCACAAGCTGACAACCAAGAGAAGTTATCCCTGTGAGTAGGGGCTCCGCGCTAGCGAATTTCTGCCCTTGGGGGCGGGGGGGCACAGAAGAAGCCAGGAGACGTGTAGAAAATGATGCCCTCAAACTGGTATTCAGTACTAAGGATGTGGTGCCCAGGAAAGGTCAATGAGAGTAAGGGAGAAGGCTCAGATAGGGCCTGAGTAGCTAGTCATGTGACAGTTCCACAAGCAATGTCAGGAAGACAGACAAGAAAAGTGCTAAGGGCTTCAGGTAACAGCAAGGAGCGGATGAGGGTGACCTGAGTCACTGCAGGCCAATGGAGAGCAGATGAGGTCATCTGAATGGGCAGGGTCTGCTGGACCAGGTAGAGGACTTTGTGTGACCCACTCTCGGCTTTTCTTGAAGTCCGGAAGATGGTAATCCACTTTCTAAAATGCTGTTGCTGAGTCCTTCAGCTAATCTGTAGTCAGTACTGTCTACAATGGACCCGGCCCCATTCCCTGACTCACCAAGCCCTTTGGTTTGGCTCCTACAAACCAAAGCAACATCTACACGCATTGACCTAGACACAGTGCCAGGATCTGACCATCAAACTCATACTCTCATGCACACACTGACACACATGCACGTACACACACACTGCACAGCTAAGGGAATGAATGCATGGGGTGACAGCCTCTACAACGTCTGGTTGTTCTGTAGGATTTCAGTTTCTAGGTGTGGCGTTTTGGTTTGAAATGAAACGTCAGACTAAACAAAGACAGCAGTCAAGGATTCCTTATGAGGAACCGGGATGCTCAAATCCACAGACAAGGGAGATTCTCATCTGGTTGGGAGATCTGCCCCCTGGTGGCGAGGAGAAGAACAACAAGAGAGTCAGGCTCTAAAGCTCATAGGCCTGTGGTTGCCATAGATCAGGCCTTGGCTCTGTTCTTCCGGTCCCAGCAGGGTGTGCTTGTAGATGTAGATGCATTTAACACTGGACTAATGAAGAGCTGAGAACACAAATGATGCTGTAATCCATGATATCCACTGATTTGGAATCAGATGCTATCTGGCTTCCAACGTCACCACACATAGACACACCTGAGCACACTCGGAGAGAACAAACTGGGGTGCAATCATGATCAGAACCCGGAATCAAACTGCCAACCTCTCATCCCAACAGATCTGTCTGCACAGGAGCAGAACGACTGCCCCCCACCACTAGGCCAGAAAACTGCTTATGAGGTGACGGGTAATCCCTCCAGTGAGCAGAAATCGCAGGGGACAATCATCACAGCGGTGAATTCGTGAGTTTGTGTGTGGTCATGTGATGTCCAGAAGATACCAACCTCTGACTCTTACAAAGTCTCCACCCCATCTTTATAGAAGCTTTGTGAGTCTTTGCTTCTTTGCAGAAAGTGTCTCCCCCTGACCTGGAACTTGCCTGTAAGGTTAGGCTGGCCGGCCGGTAAGCCTCACCTGTCTCTGCTTTATTCAGCGCTGCGGTTACAAACATAGGCCTCAATGCTTGGCTTTTCAAATGTGGGTTCTGGGGATCAAATTCAGGTCTTCCTTTTTCCACGACAAGCAGTCTAGTTAGGCTGAGCCATTTTCTTAGCCCACAATAGTCTCCCAGCAATTCTGTGTCTTTGGACTTACCCCACTTGTAGGGGGGCCCTGCCTCTCCTGCTTCTGTCACTGCACTCCACTGTGTATTCCTGCTGACTGGTTCAGGAGCTTCCTGCAAATTCTCCTGTGTGCCTCCCAACTCATAGGAATTCGGGGTTACAGAGTCTTGCCAACAGGGCGTCTGACTTTTTCTGTTGATCCTGAGATCAAACAAGCTCGCACAGCGCTAGAAACAAACAAAAAGCGATCTTGGAGTCATACAGAGGCATACAGGGACAAAACTAGTTCTGTTGTTGTTGTTTAAAAGGGGGGGGGCACCATGACCCCAGCTCTTGGCCAAGAAGGCTTCAGTCTTTTATCCCTGACAAAGGCGGGATATCGCATCCCATTGGTGGGTGCTCCACTCCACTTTCTGACCTAGCCAATCAATGGATGGGGGAAAGAAGGGTTCAGGAAACAAGGGTTATGGCCAGGCAAGGTACCTTAAATTAAAACAGAAGCACAGCAGTAAACACTTTAACCCACTGCACCATCTCTCCAGCCCTTTTCCAAGTGTTGTTTTGTTTTAATCCCCAGTTGTTTGTACTGGCAGATGTGGGAACATTTTACTTTCCCAGCGTGGCTCGAAGGAATGAGTTCCCTACCCCCACTCCATGTAGAAGAGAAACATTTTAAATGCAGCAGCCTAATACTGTGTCTCCTCACACATCACCCACACGGCAACAGGGAGCATTTTAACCTAAACGGACAGTTCCTGGCACTGACTGGGCTCCCATCACATTTTATTTTTCGAAGCTTGAAATAGAAGCACCTTTGCCCGATCCACTCCCGAGGCAAGATTCTCATTTCAGTTTAAACACAGATCTGAAACCCATTAATTGTTAAAATCCTGTAATCTTTGCAAAGAGGTTCTTCCCATATCTTTGGGTTTAGAAGACGTTAGTGAATCGGTGAATTCTAATTCACTCCTCGACTTCCACATAGCTGAACGAATCAGATAAACGATGTGTATTTTAACAGGACTATGAGGCTTAACCAAATCACAGGGGAGTGTAAGAAAACCATGTTGTAAGATGAGAGCAATATCCTTGCAAAGATAAGTGCCATTAACATGGGAAGGGAAGGGGAAATTTAATGGAGTTTTAAGGTCAAAGATATGTATAAAACCCTCAAATCTTCTCCCCTGAGACTCCATACTAACAAATTCCTTCACCGTGACATTCTCTAAGGTGTGGACGTCTTCTCTAGAATGTCCAAGTGGGCAGTCTGTGAACCGCGTCTGTCTCTGGGGCACAGGAATAGACAGGACTGCTTTGATTGTGGTACTGCTCAGTTCTGCCACTAGAGGGAGCACATGGCCCACAACATAAGTGTAACTAAGGGTGGAAGAGAGGGAGAGCTTGGCCCTACAAGCAATGAGCCCCGTGTAGGGGTGGCAAGCGGGAATTTGAAATGCATAGTGCTCAAGCAATACAGTGTAGACCACAGTCAGTATGAGCACACTTTCCGTCCACTGGCGTCCCCCTACATGCCTGACAGACTGCTCTGGTGCATAATTAACCTTCTCACGAAGCTCCTGTGGGTGCCACGGTTTAACAGAGGAAGTCAGTGAGGCCGGGGGAGGAAGTGACTCGCGAGCCTGAAAACCAAAGGAAACTGACCGCAGTTGGACATGCCTATAGCCTCAGAGCTTGAAGGCTGAGACAGGAGGATTGTTTGAGTCCAGGATTCATAGTCTGCTGAGCTGCACAATGGAACTCCCAACTAAAATAATAGTCACTTAAAGATTTTTTTTTCTTTTAAAGGTTTTTTCTTTTTTAAGTAAATGAGTATCCCAGCTCCCAAAGGATGTGCCTTTTCCAGGGTCCAGGAAGGAGCAGGCCTCAGGCCGGATGCCCTTTGATTCTTCAGAGTTTTATGGTCTCCCTACAAAAACAATACCCTGCTTTTGAAGTCGGTGTTCTGACATTCTAATTGTTCCTGATGTGTTGTCTTCTACTTCCCAGCGAAGGCCAGCCATGACATTATAGAAGGAACTGAAAAGAAAGAGCCCCCTATCTGCGATAACCAGAGACTCCACAAGGTAAAAGGGAAGTCTGCTGGGCTGCCAAAGATGTACAAGGACCGACCATAAATCCTGAACTGTCCCGAAATGCAAAGGCTTCAGTCAACCTTTGTGAAAGAATTCCACGCAGTTAAACAAAAAGTGACTTTCTATTGCCTTTCTGGGTCTCCCTTTGTTTAACAAAGATCAGGGTGTGAACTCAGGGGTCAAAGTCCTCCCACGGGCAAGTTGGATTTAAAAGCTACTATGAATTTCTTACCTTTAATTTTTTTAGTTAAACCTAGAGCTAAGCACGGCTTTATAAAGCTGGTGGAAAATCGGATTGAGTTAAGAATGCATTGTCTCCTCTATCGAATGCCAGGGAGAGATGAAAAACACGTGCAAGGAACTTGGAAAGAAAGAGCAGGCCTACAACTCCCAGCGTGAGATGTGGGAAGCCAGAGACTGAAGCTCCGTCGTGTCCTCCTCAGTTGCTCTCAACCTTGTTTGGTGAGAGTCTTTCATTGAGCCAGGAGTTCTGCAGTTTTCTGGATCGGCAGGCTACAAATGTTGGTATTCTGTCTAAGCTCCACCCCGACAGCGACCTGGGAACAGCCAGGTATGCTCCGCCCCACAGTTGCCTGGCAACAGCCAGCTGTGCCTGACACTATATAAGGGGCTGCTTGCCCCCTCCTCTTTCTCTTTGTTCTCTTCTCTTCCCCTCTTCCCTGTCCCTTCTCTCTACCCACCTCTCCACCCCTTCCCGCAACATGCCCATGGACGGCCTTTCCTCTCATCTCCTCTCCTCTCATTAAACCTCTCCACAGGGAACCATGTTGGCTTGGTGCGCTTTGTCTGGAAAGCGAGCCGAGATTTAAAACACAACATTGGTCCTAGCAACAAAGGCCCTGGGTCCTCCTGTCTCCAGCGACCCATCTCTGCCTCTCAGTGCTTCCAGAGGCAGAGATGGGGCTCCCCAGGTAAGCTGCTCAGTTAGGTCACACAGAATCAATACTATCTGGGTTCAATAAGTGACCTTGCCTTAGTGGATAAAGTAGATTGACCCATGAAGAAACCTAACATCCACTTTGGGCTTCCACTAGCATGCACACACATATGCATACCACACACATGCAAATACACACACACACACACACACATACACACACACACACACCATATATACATATGCCAATAAAGAAGAAATGGCTTGTTTCCAACGCACCTGTGCCATTTTCCCATCTGCTCCAGCAGTATGAATAGCTTCCTGTGTGTCTACGCCCCTGACAATGCCTTTTAATCACAAGCACCCTGGCTGGAGGCACTGTGACTGATTGGCTCCGTGCTGCTACCTCTCCAGCCTTACTAAAGGGCTTTGAGAGATGAAAATCCCCACAGGCTAGATGTTTGAAAGCTTGGTATCCAGTAGGTGGCGCTGTCTGGGGAGGTTCAGGAAATGCAGCCTTGCTGAAATCAGTTCATCACTGGAGGTGGGCTTTGAGAGGTTAAAAACTCACATCACTTTCAGTTCATTCTCTATACACCATGATATGGCTTCCTGCTGCGGCCTCCATGCCTACTGCTCTTATCCCTCTGGAGTCATGAGCCCACATAAACTCTTCTAGAAGGTGCTTTGCTCATGGTGTTTTGTCACAGTAACAGAAGAGTAACTGATACACTGTCCTCCAGAACCTTCATGCGAATCCCTAGCTGCACAGGGTTTTCAGCTGTGAGAGGAACAGCGCTCAGTCCCCATCGTCTCCCAGGTGTGCCTGGATTTTAGTAATAGCTTCCTTAGAGAGAACCTGTTTCCCTGGCATTTATCTGGTTGACACAAGACACATACTGTGAGTCAACAGAGACAAAGGGGTGTCTGCAGTGCAATCACTCATACAGTCAACCAAAGGACCCCAGTGTACTGGCTGGTTTTGTTTGTCAACTTGACACAAGCTGGAGTTATCACAGAGAAATGAGCCTCTCTTGAGGAAATGCCTCCATGAGATCCAGCTGTAAGGCATTTTCTCAATTAGTGATCAAGGCAGGAGGACCCAGCCCACTGTGGGTAGTGCCGTCCCTGCACTGGTGGTCTTGGGTTCTATAAGAGCAGGCTGAACAAACCAGGGGAAGCAAGCCAGTAAGTAACATCCCTCCTTGGTCTCTGCATCAACTCCTGCTTCCTGACCTGCTTCACTTCCTGTCCTGACGTCCTTTGGTGTTGAACAGCAATGTGGAAGTGTAAGCTTTCCTCCCCAGCTTGCTTCTTGGTCGTGTTTGTGCAGGAATAGAAACCCTGACGAAGACACTCGAGATGCAGACACTTACTCCCTCCTGGCTATTTCTGCTCAGAGAAACGCAGTGCACGTCACTCCTGGTTGTACTTTACTACGATCACAGATAATGATAACCCTGTCCTCCAGCTCAGGACCAGCAAGAGGGTTAACTCCTAAGGCAGGGGTGTGGCACAGAGGTACCTGTGAGAGGGACATTGCCACTTGAAAAGAGAGAGAGCAGGATGCATTATGGGAGTCTTGAGGGAAAGGCAGATTTCCCAGGGAGGAAGCAGGACGGTCCTGCGTGCAAGGTCAGGAGATGATGGTTGATCACAGAGACCCCAGGGGCCATGCTCATTTCAGTTCCTTAGAGCAGTGGTTCTCAGCCTTCCTGATGCCACAACCCTTTAATCCAGTTCCTCATAGTGACCCCCTAACCGTGCAATTACTTTTGCTGCTACTTCATTTATAAGTGTAATTTTGCTACTGTTATGAATTGTAAGTATTTTTGGAGATAGAGGTTTGTGAAAGGGGCTGTGACCCACAGATTGAGAACCACTGCCTTTTTAGCTAAAGAGACATTTTTGAGACTTCCAGTCATAGTTGGGGACATGGCAGCAGCCTGGAGGAAGGGACCGAGGCAGGGAACGACTAACCCCTGAGAGTGTTCAGAGTACCAAATGGCAGGGTGGCAGGCTGTCATAGTGCAGAGAGCTATAGGCTGGAAGGAGGGGAAGAGAGATGGTTAGGTTCCAAGCAAGCGAGGATTGGCCTCGGTGAGTGATCTCATGAGAAGGCCCATGGCTGACTGAGCACCCACCAGAGTGTGAGAGGAAAAGCACGAGGTGTTTGTGCAGAAGGGGCAGCAGGCCTGGGCTTGGGGAGCAAAGATTGGGAGGCTCGGTGCAGGGCTGGGACAACCCTGTGAAAACTGCAGCTCGGGAATGCAGAGGGACGGTGGGAATCCCAGGGCGCTCAGGTACCATGATGAGACTGTCAGGGAGTGGCCAGCAAGCATTTCGGGAGTCAGGGAAGAGACTCGGGCTCCCCTTGATATCCTGTGGTACCAGGTTTGCTGCTTGAGGCACCACAGGCTATGGATGCACACGTTCCTTACAAAGGATGTGATGACTGCTTGTCTCAGATGCTCAACATCTTAGATACGGTGTTAAACCACCCACAGACCTCGACCCTGCTTATGCTCAACGCTATCAACACTATACCAATGCAGATTGTCTGACTGAGATGGCCAGTTGACTGGCTAGCACAGCACAGGAGAGGGGAGACTTTGGAGAGAAATGTAAGGTTCTTGATAATTGACAAATGCATGTTCTAGTTTACAAAAAAAATCAACCCTTTTTTTCTTTTAGAAGAGATTTTTAACTTGGTTTGGTTTGATGAAATTTAGAGTATAGCTTTGAGAAAATTTGTAGCATTGAGCATACCCTTCCTGAGATCCCTCTGATTATGTAACCCTCCTTCTGGAAGATTCCCAAATAGATTCGCTTCCGCTGAGCCATCCCTCCTTGTTACAGAAGCGGAACAGGCTGTGATTTGCCCTTGCTTCTGGTGATGTCACATTCTCACCTGTAATTACATTCATTTTGCACGTGGCAGTGGATATTTAGCCAAAGTCCTTGTCTCACAAGATCAAGCTCAGTTAACACACACACAAAGCAGATTTAAAGGTTGGTGGCCCTTTTATTTTCTTACTTTTTGCTGGCTTATAGGAGCAGCAAATTACAGTTGTTAGAGCATCCACAGGGGGGCTCTCCTGACTTCTAAATACAGAGAGGTTCAGGTAATTGAGGGGCGGAGGGGAAGTGCACTGAACTTCTTCCACAGTGTAAACAACATTTCAATAAATCTCAATAAGTCTTGAGAACTGGAGGAGTGCAGCATCCGACGGGTTAGCATCGGCTCCGTGAGGCCCATCTGCATCCGTGGGAGGGGGGTTGGCACAGAAAGGCTGAATGCTGTTCTGCAGGTCTGTAGAAGCGAATTAACACAAGGACAAGGACCAGTATCTTGGTTTTTGAGTATCTTATTTTCTTCTGCAAATTAAAATATAATTACATAATTTATCCCTCCTTCACCCTTCAGCCACTCTCATTGTGCCCTCTCAAATTCATAGCTCTTTTTCTTGAAGTATTTTATATAGATAGTATGTTGTGTGTTTTGCATGTCAGTGTGTATGTTGCATGTGCATAAATATATAAATTCCCCCTACTGGGCTCACTCAATGTCGGTTGTATGTATATGATTCAGGGCTGACCACTTCATACTAGATAATCATCCCTAAGGAAGACTATTTTCCCACTCTATTGGGTGTTACTGTGTGTAGCACCTAACGAGGAGCGGGGCCCTGTAAGATGCCCCCTTTCCATGCTGGCATGGCCTGCACTTATTCAGGCCTTATTTGGGCAGCCATACTGTTGAGGTATCATGAGTGAAGCTTCCCTGTGGTTCTGGGAGACACAGTCCCACAGCAGAATCCTTGACTCTCTGCTTCTTAACAATCTTTCCGCCCCCTCTTCTACAATGTTCCCTAGGTACCAGAGTTGCGCTGTAGATGTGGCCATCGGCCCTGGGTAGCCCACAACGGATTAGTTGTTCTCAGCATTTTGACCAGTTGCGACTTTGTGCAATGGTCTCCCTCTTCTTGGATGAGGGGAGAGAGCTTATCTGTGGGTATAAGGGTAAGTATTTAGGAATTACAACAGCTTAGTGTCTCATTCCTTAGTTCTGCTGCTTTAACTTAAGCTGTCAAAATAGCCACAATCATCTGAGAAATCTCTCTCTCTCTCTCTCTCTCTCTCTCTCTCTCTCTCTCTCTCTCTCTCTCGGACATGGCTGTTAATAGCAAGTATAGCTTTTCTACCTCGAGGGCTTTACCAACAACAAGACATCAGACTACTGGGAACAATGCAAACTAACAGATTCAGGGAGGGTACTCCCAACTGCTCCTCCTGGGTCTTTCATTTTCCCAGGACACACCCTAACAAGGCCAACCTTGCCCAGGATGGGTCAGCCTTCAGAAATTAGGGGGTGCTGGGGAGAGGACTTAGGGGTAAAAGAGTTTCCTTGGTGTTCAGTCTTAGAGCTCACACAAAAGCCAGGGTGGTGGCCTGTGCTTGCAATCCTAACACTAGGGAGGCAGAGACAGGCTGATCCTGGGGGCTCCTTTCCAGCAAACCTAGATAATTCTTGGTGGTTCCAGGCCAGTAAGAGACCCGGTCTCACAAGCTTGATGAATGGTGCCTAAGGAATGACACCCAAGGCTGACCTCTGACCTTTGTATGGATGTCATATAGCTACACACACACACACACACACACACACACACACACACACACACACACACACAGAGTGGGGGGGGCAGAGGCAGTTCTTTCAAAACGAATTGGGATCAGGAAGTACATTATGTCCTTAATTACAATTGGAAATGTTTAGTCAGGTGTGGTGATTCACGCCTTTAATCCCAGCACTTGGGAGGCAGATGTAGGGGGATCTAGGTGAGTTCGAGGCCAGCCTGGTCTACAAGAGTGAGTTCTGGGATAGCCAGAGCTACATAATAAAGAGATTCTGTCATCAAAAAACCAACCAACCAAACAAACAATTGGAAATTGTTTTTAAATTGTTTATTTATAAAAAAAAAAAAATTATGGGGGTTGGGGATTTAGCTCAGTGGTAGAGCGCTTGCCTAGCAAGCGCAAGGCCCTGGGTTCGGTCCCCAGCTCCAGAAAAAAAAAAAAAAGAAAAAAAAATCACATCCCACTTTCCATAGCTACTCAATGGCCCACAAAACCAAACAGAGAACCTAAGTTCAGACAAGGTGAGTGGCTGTGCCTTATCAAGCCGGGCAGGAAATCTCATCTACACAGAGATGGTCTAGGGACTTAATCAGTATCTCAGGGCTTGTGAGGATGCCTTCCCCCACGCTCCTGCAGATTTGCTGGACTAGAATCCCACCCTCAGTTCTTCTGATGGGCTCTAACTCACCAGAGTTTCTAGGTGAAGTTGTATGACTTGACTACCTCACAGAATCTGGCCAGCAAGGGCCAGCAAGGGTGAGGTTCTCCCCAAAACTCTTTATAAAGTATCCATTTTGATGTTCTCCTAGTGGCCCTTTATGATATGGTTGACACATGTGAGAGAGAGTAACTGTGGTGGTTTGAATATGCTTAACCCAGAGAGTGGCACTACTGGGAGGTGTGGCCTTGTTGGAGTAGGTGTGGCCTTGTTGGAGGAGTAAGGCACTGTGGGGATGGGCTTTGAAACCCTCTTCCAAGCCACTTGGGAGCCAGCCTGCTCCAGGATTCCTTTGGATGAAGATGTAGAACCCTCAGCTCCTCCTGCACCATGCCTGCCTGTACGCTGCCTTCTTCCTGCCATGATGGCAATGAACTGAATCTCTGAACCTGTAACCAGCCCCAATGAAATGTCCTTAGAAGAGTTGCCTTGGTCATGGTGTCTCCTCACAGCAGTGGAAACCCTACCTAAGACAGTAACCTAGTAGCCTCCCCCTGCCTTCACATTGAGCAATGTGATGGGCTGACAGATAATGCCCTTCTCACTGGAGGTCTTGGGGACCCCCACACCCAGCTGAATAGGGAGACAGGCACTTTGTCTGGAGCAAAAACATCTAGATGCCACAAAGCCTGTGAGTCAAAGGTGTATGTGCTGGTCTGAGGAAGGAGGGAACAAACATGCTGCCATGTTTTTGGTTTTCTGCTCCCCCAGGGCTCACTCTCTCATCCTCTCTGGAGATTCGTCTTGTCCCTGCTTCCTAAGCTCTAGTAAGAGGTAGTTGTAACTTGTCTGTTCTCAGTCCAGCCTGTTTTAAAAGCAGCTTTCCCTGATATTCCCGAAGTTGCAATTTGTGGACAGAAATGTGACACTAAACACAGAGTGTCACCCCCACTCCCGAATGATAAACTTACATCTCAGGGGAAAAAAAGAAAAACAAAAACAAACCAAAAAGTCATACTTTACCTGGCCAAAGAGTTACATAACATTTAATTATTGACTTCCTTGTAATTAAGAGGGGAGCTAGAGGAAAGTGAGCTACCAGTCAATGAGACTGATGGCTGCTGGCTCAGGGGGAATTAACTGCCCAGCCAGACTCTGTTTTCAATTTGCCCTTTCGGTGAGCAAAATAAAGACAGTTCTCAGTAGCCGCGGGAGGCTCCAGCTAGATCTGGTACCTTCAGTGAGGAAGGAAGACCAACCTGTGCCCAAGGCACAGTATAAAGAAGACAGAACTAAGTCTCCACCATCTTGTCTGTCCTCCAGGAGATGGGGCAGAGCTGGAGTGTGGGGATTTCAGGGCCAGGTCACACTCTAGTCATCTGACCGTGTGATGTGTTTGCCCTGAGGGATGTGTGAAAACCGGAGCAACCGTCACTGTCATCAGGGGAAAACCTCCTACCAGAGACAGAAATTATTTGGAGGTTCCAGAACACTTCTCTGCTTCAGACATAAACGTAGTCGGTTACTCCCGTTATTTTGTCCAAAATTATACCGGGATGTATATGTCTTAATTCTCAGAAAATTAAGCATTTGATTGTTGAAGCCACATGACCAACTCTTTTCTCACAGGAATCTAAACTTCCTTCACCCCAGGGATTCTGACCCATAGTGTTGTCATTTCGGCCAGGGCCACAAGGGGGTGCTGTGGAAGGCCAGTCCGAGCTGTCGGGAGGAAGGCCACTCACTTCCAAGTAGGAGCCAGAGCCACACGGTGACATTTTAGTCACCACTCGGAGACATTTCCAACCACTCTGAGGGTGTGAGCCTCAGGGGTCCACTGAGCATACAAGCTCCCCTCAAAAGGGACATGAGAGCCAAACATGTGTTTCCAATGGGCACACTAGGAGTGACAAGGGCTCCTCTACTCCCAGTGCTAGTACAACTAGGACAACCCTCCTCACTGGCTGGGGGCCAGGCCCACCCATTAGCCCATCCATCCCACCATTCACTACAACCCCATGTGAAGCCTCATAGGGTGCTAATTAAAAAACAAAACAAAACAAAACTCTACGCTTTCCTTGGAAGGAAAAATCTAGGCGCGCCTCGCCACCGGTTACATTGCTCTTCACTGGATTGTGTGGGGCTAAGGCTAAGGAAGACTCCATGCGCCAAGGCCCGCTGTGAGAGAGCGCGCTCCACTTCCGGAAGAGTGGGCTGTGTTTGGCGGCAGTCTCCAGCGCCTTTCCGAATCCTGCCTAACCATCCGTTTTCATTACAAAACCCCCTCCTTTGAGTCAGAGAAATTACAGCTCACAGACTTGGCTAATTTGCATGTTTCCCAATTATATACCTTGATGCAAACAAGAGAATTCAAGCGTTTAGTAGCAACAATAGCTGAAGACTGGAATAAACCGAGCCCCTTAATCATCATCAGAGGGACTCTGACTTGTAGGCTGACACAAACAAAAGAGGACGTCCAGGCGGAGTGGTGGAGCTGGAAATCTTTGCCATTCGGTTTCTTTCTTTCTTTCTTTCTTTCTTTCTTTCTTTCTTTCTTTCTTTCTTTCTTTCTTTCTCCTTCCTTCCTTCCTTCCTTCCTTCCTTCCTTCTTTCTTTCTTTCTTTCTTTCTTTCTTTCTTTCTTTCTTTCTTTCTTTCTTTCTTTCTCCCTTTCCTTTCCCTTCCTTTCCTTTCCCTTCCTTTCCTTCCCCTTTCCCACATTCTTGGAGCTAGCAAGGCATACAAACAAACACAAAATCCTAGCAGCAAAATGCATTTGGTTACTCATTGGAAATCTTAAATGCTCCATGGAGTCGGCAGTTTCTCTGTTCCCAGATCTTTAATCCTGAAGATTCTGGGATCCGAAGGCAAAGGGATGTTTTGCTGTTTGGGGCCGTTGAGTTACAGGGGCAGAAGAGAGATTGTGATTGACAAAATAAACACCCACTGTGCTCCCTCCCCGCCCCCCTTCCCTCCACCCACTCCTTCCCACCCCAGGCCAGCTGTATCCAATCTGTGAAGCTGGGGTGGGCTGACTCGGGTCATCTCAGGCAGGCAGGCAGGCAGACAGCCCTGAGGCTCAAATCCTTCCTAAATCTGTACCCATGGCTTTCCTCAGCTATTTCTGCCCCCATGCCCTATTAGTCTCCCATCCCTAAACATCTGCATTCCGCCTGCTGCTGTCCACCCTGCACCACTGACATGAAATTACAAGTCACCAAGGCCAGTCGCTCCCACAGAGATGCCACATTTCCTGTCCCAGCCGGGTTTTCCGTGCCGCTTGCCAATTTTGCCTCGTTTGTCCTTGTGTCTCTTCTGAGTCTCCATCACAGATCTCTTAAACAACAGGTGCTCCTGTGCTGACCATGGGTTGATGTCCCATAAGCCCGTCCTAAATTGAATGTGACAGGTCAAAAATGCATTCAAGACTCATTCTCCTGAATGTCACTCTGGGAGCTGAGCTCTTTGCCACCACCTAGCATCACGGGACAGGACTGGAGCACAGGGCACTAAGCTGGAAAATATTCATCCTCAGAATCAGAAGAGAGGTTTCTGCTGAGTGCTTACCACTTTCATACCTCTGTAATGTCAGCATTCTGAAGTGGGGACAGCCACCACATAAAGCACTAAGCGTGTGTGTTTGCTCCTAAGGGCTGCTGAAACAAATTTCCAATCGTAGGGTGTCCCCAGCAGAGGGGCAGTCTGCTTGAACCTCTGTCTAGCTTCTGGTAAAACATTGTTCCACTCTCTGCCGCTGTGTCCAGTTTGACCTCCTCCCAGCATCTCCTCTGTGGATGTGTCTGTGTGTCTGTCTGGTTATAAAGACACCAGCCATTGCATTCAGAGCGACTATTCTATCCCTCATCAACTCATCTGAACTTGATCCCATCTTCAAAGTCTTCATTCCATAGAGTCCCATTTGCAGGCTCCAGCAATTAGGTCCTGAACTTTTCTTCCAGCTCTGACCATTGTAACAGACGTCTGACATTCAGAAACACTATATTTCGAGCCTTTCTTAAAAGAATTCTTTATCACTCTTTATACTTTCTGGGCATTATGTGTGTAGAGCCCTATTCTAAGTCACTTCATACCATAAAGAAAAAGTGCCCTGAGGCTGTGCCCTGCCCTGGGTGACTGCACTTTGTAAAGCCAACTTTCCCCAAGTGCGGTTGCGGAAGTCGGGTGATTTCTCTCCTGGCATTAAACATCATCACCTGTCCAGGACAACTATGAGGCATAGGCTGGAAAACAGTTTTATTCCTGCAAACCAAAAGATATCACTGATAAACGTATCCAATGGGCTGGGAACCCAGGGGCAAACATGCATATTTAAATGGTGGGGAAAACCAGCCCTGAGAACTTACTGAATACACCAGACCAACAGACAGTGGACACCATCATCTGGACCTCATAAAGAGAAAGAGAGTAAGGTAACAGACCTGAGCCCTCTGGCTTGTCACCCAACCCAGTGCATGTATCAAAGGACTGAGAGATAGAGAACCCGCCATTGGCTCCCGGCTGCAGCCCAGCAGGGTCCCCACTGCTGCCACCTCCATGCCACCCAGGCCCCCCAAATGGTTTCCTTAGTAATAACACCTGCTGTGTCTCTCTGCATCTGTATCAGTATCCTGCCTCTATTCAGGCCCCTTTGAACTCTGAGGCCTCTTATAGCCATTGTATAGCAAACACATATGCGCATATCCACATATTACCATATGGGGTTGAATATACGATTTAAGAATATTATAATTGGACTAAAAGAACCTGTGGCTGGACTCCTTGGTAAATACTCCCAAAGAAACTGATAGCTTGTGAGTTTTTTTTAAAAACCACATTTATTTATTATATAGGTATGTATATTTTGCTATATATGTGTGTATGTATGTATGTTTATATGTAATCTATGCATTCCTAATGCTAGTGGAAGTCAGAAAAGCATATAGGATTCCATAGAACCAGAGTTGTAAATGGTTGTCAGCTACCGTGTGGGTGCTGGGAACTCAGCCCAGGTCCTCTGCAAGATCAGCAAGTGCTTATAGCGACTGAGCCATCTTGCCAGCCCTTCTCCCCCCACCACACCCCCTGCCGTTTGAGAATTGGAGCCATATGTTACTGTGTGAAGATTCAAATGCTGGTTTCTGCTCCCCCATATCTGGTTGCAGTCCTCACTCAGAGAATCTCCTGTCTCAATCTTGTATAAACACCAGCTCCCCAATCGTTTCCTGATGTCTGAATAAAGAGAGTTTAAAAGCCAATGACTGAGCAGGGAAGAGAATAGGGCGGGACTTCTGCCAGGCCGGGGACCAGGTGAGAGAGGGAGGAAGTAGAGGATTCAACCATGGGGAGAGAGCCCAAGAGATACCACTAGAAAAACACCTGGAGCAGAGAGAGCCCTAAAGTGCAAATATCTCAGGGATTTTGGTGGGAGGTAGCCAGATTAAAATAGAGTAATACTGTTCAGTTGTTGTGCCTTTACAACATATTAAATAAATATAATAGCCCAGTCTCAATTATTTAGACTAGCTAAGAGGTTTCACAAAACAGGCACATCATCATCATCTGTGATTTTTTTTTTTAATTGTCAATTTAATATAATCTAGAATCACTTGGGAAAGCAGTCTCAGGAGTTGTCAAGATCAGACTGGTCCATGGGCATGTCTTTTGGTGATTATCTTTCCATGATAATTGAGGTGGAAAGACCTGTACACTGCAGGCGGCATCATTCCTTAGTAAGGGGATCCTGAACCGTATAACAGTGAGAAAAGCTAGCTGGGCACTAACACGCATTGATGTGAACCCATCCCTCGCTCTCTGCTCTTGACTGAAGATGTTATGTGCCTGGTTGCCTTAAGTTCCTGACGCTTCCCCTGCAGTGATAGACTTCGACTTGGAATTGTGAGTCAGATACTCTTTCCGTCTTCTCTAGGTTGCTTTTGTAAGGCTGTTTTATTCTAGCAACAGAAATGAAGTGGACACACCGCCCGAAACGTGCTACTGCCTCCATTGCAGCAGGTCCCGTGACAGGAAGCTCACTGCTTCGCAGGCAGGTCCTTTGCATTGTCACACTGCTCTGACTGCAAGAAAGCTTTATGTTCTCCCTCAGCTGTACCATCGCCAAGCCACCCGAGGCCTTTCCTTGTTACTGTTAATTACTGTCTTTACACATCACCACCTTCACTGAGCACCAGGCTTCTCTTCAGGTAGCCTGACATGGAGTCTGTCGTGTTCACAGTACATCTGTCGGGGGACACCTGTGGAGATCCAATCTGTTGAGCATGGTGGCTTCAGCTCATGGCCCCCGACGTCATGTGTTCATGTATGCTGTGTACAGCTCAAAGATCTGATGCTACTGTGCTAGATGTTCTCGCCTTTGGTTCAGATTGCTAATTAGTAACTATTCATGACTAGCGGGTTCCAGAATCATCTTTAGGGCTTTCCCAAAGTGTGTGTGTGTGATCGTCTCTTCAGAACGCTGCAGAATGTTCCTTGGAAGGTGAGTCGTTTCCTCCATTTGGAGCCCAACATGGGAGCCTGCGAAGAAGTTTGGATCTAATTTGCAGATGGCTCTGCATGCAGGGAGAGGTGGGCTCGAGCTCACAGTTCTGCTGCCGTTTATATCTCCTTTGACCTGCCAAGTCCTCCCAAAGCATGAGTTATTAAAATAAAACGGAAGATAGATAAAGAGCCGCAGGGGAAAGCTAATATTTTGGTGCAGAGTTCACAGGCAACAACAAGAAAAGCCAGATTGAGCTCAGGAGCAGAGACCTGTTGCTTCTCAAGAAGCAAGTTCAAGGCTAGCCTGTGCTACAGAGTTCAAAGCCAACCTGGTCAACTTAGTAAGATGCTATCTCAAAATTAATTGTGGTGTGCCTGGGTATATGTGAAGCACTAGGGTCAATCCTCAAAACAGCAAAATGGAAAGACAAAAGGAAGCCTGGATCCTCATTCCGACCCACCGACCCACCGTTGGGCAGTGCCTGGGGAGATAAACCACAGGGAGTCTGGCTGCACTTATCCCATATCACCTGGCAGGGCTTCAGGGACGCCTCTCTGGGGGTGGGAAAACACAGCCTGAGATGTGAAAAAAGCTGAAACTGGTATTCCCTAACTTCTAGGCATCGAGTCACTGCTAGAAAGCTGCACAGAGAAGTCGGGAGCAAAGTGTCTGGGGTACATGGGCCTGTGATGAGGTCGAGACGTTGAGGACAGCATCTGGCTTGGGGCCAAGGCTGCGAGCTCCCGTTTAGTTTATCGGCCAACGAAGCAGTGGTTGTCTGGGAGCACAGATGGACCTTCTACGGGATTAAGGCAGCAGCTCTGTAGGCAAAGGCCTGCTCCGTGATCCCCATGGCAGATCTTGATTAAAGAGACAGTCCTTGGTGCCAAACTGTTTACTGGTTGATGTCTGGGTGGGAATTTATTGGCCGATCCCTCAGGGCCTCTCAGTACCTCCTTAGCATGGAGAACTCTGTTCCGGACCTACATAACCGCAGGTCCCGTTTCCTTCCGTGGGAAGTGTGGTACATGTTCCAGGCCAGGAATTTGGAAGGGGGCAGGGAGGCACCTACTGTTTCAGGTGAGTCAGAGACTCAGACCCGCTCTACCCACCAAGCTTCCTGGGATGGTTTACTGTCCTACAAGAAAGGAAGAAGAAAGACAGCAGAAATCCCAGTAGTTAATTAATAGTTAATTACTACTAACAAGGAAAAACAAAGGGAAACATGGTCACACTGTGTCTTGTGACCAAATGAATGAAAATGAGATACTGAAACAGTTCTCAGCTCTTTTAGTTATTTATTTGTTACACTTACAATTATTGTTTAGGGCTCTCTGAAATTCAAGGAAGCAGAAAAGCATGCTCTTTCTGAAAATGGGCTCCCAATGACTTTCACTGCTATGACATATTACAAAGAACGATGTTCTGAAAGTTATTAAGATATTTAGCTGCCAATGTGTCACAGTCGCCTGAAAGAGAGGTTCCTTGAGGGATTGTCTAGAGCAGGTTGGCCTGTGGGCATGGCCTTGGGAGACTACCCTGAGTATGTTGAACGACGAGAGAAGACCCAGCCTAAACTAGGCAGCAACATTCCCTGGGGTTGCGTCCTGAACTATGAAAGAATAGAGGAAGCCAACCGACCAGTGAGGAAGCATGCTTTGATTTCTTTGTCTCCTTGGTTGTGAGGTCTGGTGTGACCAGCTGCTTCAAGTTCCTGTCTCATCAATGTCAGTAATGTTCATGGTCTTTTTAATGAAAATATAATAATCTAAATGCCCAGCATTAGAGCTAATAGAACCACGGTTGTCTCAGGTGAAAGCCTTCTGGCCTCATCCTAGAAGTGCTGTAGGGACATGTTCTAGGTCAAATCCTCACTGCTCTGTGGTCTCATTCCATGCTGGGCTCCCAACTCTCTGCTGTCTGCCTTCTCATCTTCAGATTGCTTGTGCCAAGGATGCCTTCTGGTTATCTGTACCACTACTAGCTCAGTGCATAACCTGCAGGAGATATGTAATTAGTGGTAAGTGAGTAAGAGGGGTGTGTGCGTGTGTGCGTGTGTGTGTGTGTGTGTGTGTGTGTGTTACCCCACACTCAATAAAATAAAACTAGCAGTGTATCATAAGATTTTAAAACTTCTTATATGTAATAATGATAAGAAAAGGCAGAGGAGAGGGCTGGAGAGATGGCTCAGCGGTTAAGAGCACTGACTGCTCTTCCAGAGGTCCTGAGTTCAATTCCCAGCAACCACATGGTGGCTCACAACCACCTGTAATGGGATCCAAGGATCTCTCCTGGTGTGTCTGAAGAAAACAACAGTGTACTCACTTACATAAAATAAATAAATCTTTAAAAAGAAAAAGAAAAGAAAAGGCAGAGGGGAAAATTTTTAAAAAAGAGAGTCTATTATATTCATAGTGATGAAAAACACCTGAATTAAGTGTTAAACGCAATATGTGGTAGGTGTGCGTATTTTTCAACCCACTGTTGATTCTTTGGGAGTTCCATTCATGTTTTAGTCTTAAGACTTTTTTTTATCTCTACCTTACTGACTAAGAAGCCAATTGTTTACGAATGGTATCAGTTACTTGTAACAATCGGAAAGGGCTGAGGAAACGTCTCCAGGAGAAAAGGCACCTGTGGCCAAGCCTGACAACTTGCATTGGATCACCAGCGACAGAGGGAGAGAGATGATTTGTCCTAGTTTCTTTTGTGTGAGAAAGGAAGTCTGACAAAATCCACTTTAAGGTGGAAAGAGGTTATTTGGCTTACAGTTCTGGTTTATGTACAAGGGAAGTCAAGGCAGGAACTTGAAGGAGGGAGTCACAGCACAGGCATGGGCAAGAGCAGAGAGAATCACGGACAGATGCATGCTTACAGCTCGGCTCGCCCATCTATCCCTGCACAATTCAGAATCCAAAGCCAGAGAATGAGGCTGCCTACCTTTAGGATAGGTATTCCCTATCAGTTAATCTAGTCTAGAGACTACCTCACAAACATGGCTAGTGGCTTAGACGGAAAACTTGGTGAGGTCAAATAGATTCAGAAACCCCGATAATTCTCATACCTGAGAGTGATAGGCATTTAATCTACTCTTGACCAGGTTCCTGCCCTGCAACATGTGACCACAACACCACATGAAGAGGACTGTGACAATCAGCTATATAGGGGCAACACCCACAGCCCCTCCACAAGCAGATGAGGCATCCCTAACATTTCAGACCAAGTCAATAGAAAGCATCTGCTTTTAGACCCCACCCCATCCCTAGATATATGTGAGACCCTGTCCACAGGAAGAAAACACACAAGTTATTTCATCAGAGACTGTCTGAGAATGTCTGCCTAATGGAGATGTAACACCTTGGGGAAGAGAATTCTCTCCTGAAGTTTTCATTGCTGGAAACTGCCTGAGCCTACCATAGTGACTTCCCATTGCTCAGTGGCCCGGACCTTGGCTCCTAGCCTTGCCCACTGCATCCTGTCACCATTGCATCCTGTTGCTTGCCACCGACTCTGGGGAAGCTGTGGCAGCTCCAGGGCAGCAGCAGCAAAGACCTGGCAGCCTGCCTTGCTCTGACTTCCCCTCCTCCTCAGAGAGCCACAACTCTTTGGCCGCTACTGCCAGGCCAGAGCCCTAAAGATCTCCTCGGATAGCACCCAGTCTGCAGACTGGCATTGGCTTGCTTCCTTGATGATTCTGGATCCAGTCAACTTAATAATTAATAGACTTTACAGATGTTGACTCAGTCAAAATGGCTGCCTGGCCCCAGAGGTGGGTCTTCTGAATACTGTAATACACTTCTTGTAGTGTAAACACAGGCAAAAATGAAGTCACCAAAACTCACACTAAAACCTTCCCTACCAGACTGGGGTATAGTAGAGGCATAGAATACTTGCCTGGCATGTTTGAGGCTCCATAGTATCACCAAATAAAACAAGAAAATATCTCTACAAAGTCAATGAACTTTAGTCAAGATGAAATCACTTGCTCAGTGGGGCTATTAGAGATTCGTTTTTCTATTATTGATTTTCCATATTGATTCTCTGTGACATTCATGATGGAAAAATAATTAACTATTCTTTAAAAGAATCAGTGACAATCAGGTGGACACGTACCAATATAGCTTAGAATGTGCCCCAGTGTCCTACTTGCTGAAGTCATAAAAGAACCTGGTAAGTGTCACCTGAAGGTACCCCATGCATAGAGGCCGCCAGCTGACATAATGGCAGAGATAAGGGGAAATGGCCTTCATAACTCATCAGGGACTCAGAAGTCTAGACAGCAGTGACCCAGACATCAGAGGGCCATCACTACGGCTGCCTCCATCTCTCACAGGGACCATGATACAGTAGTTGGGAATCTTGTGGAGATGAGGTTAGGGTCAGAGGAGGATGTGCACAGCTATGACCAGACACATCTCTTCACCTTAGAGTCCTCAGCATCCATGGAGATCACAGCACCCACTCCCAGGGTCTCTAGGGGTTAAGTGTATCGCTACATTGTTATATCGCTACACTGTTATGTTACTACATTGTTATATTGCTACATTGTTATGTTGCTACACTGTTATATGGTGCTTTTGTTTTCATTTCAAGTGTCATGCAAGGCTTCTCTATGTTGGTAAGAGGTGCGCATGCTATAGTGTAGGTCACTGAATAGATTCACAGCAAACAATATTGGTAGAGCTTCGGATCATCAAAAAGTTCAAAAGCCGTACAGCCAAGTGTTCTGTTTATCAAGCATTCAAGACATTTTGAGCTCTGCTGACTGGGACATTGACACTCTGTCTTTTGAAGTTCAATATGCCAAAGGGTTGGTGTTAGGTTTAGCAGGATCGGGGTGACAGGCTCTGGGTGGCCAAAGGTTAGCTACTGAGGCATAAGCAGTCTCCTTAGCATCTCAATGTGATTTGGCAATAATTTCAAGATGATGTCAATGAAATCACACTGGGGTGGGAATAATGGCTTCAGGCTCCATGCTGGTGGCAGCTGACATGTATGTCCTACTCGTTGGAGCACCAATCTCCTGGACAGTGGTCAATTACAAAGACTCTTCAGAGAATTATGACTGAATTAAGATATTTTGTAAAAACACAGTTGAGTTTTATGGCAACATATTTACTGTAAAGAGTTCTTTGCTAAACATTGAAAATTCTCAAGTAACAAGAATAAATGCTACTGGGGCTGGAGAGATGGCTCAGTGGTTAAGAGCGCTGACTGCTCTTCCAGAGAAGCCAGGTTCAATTCCCAGCAACCAAATGGTGGCTCACAACTGTCTGTAACTCCAAGATCTGACACCCTTACACAGACATGCATGCAGGCAAAACACATAGACAGGCACGAAAACACCAAGGCACCCAAAATAAAACTAAGTAATTTAAAAAAGAGAGAGAGAGAATTAAGAGCCATTTCCTGGGACTTCTCCATCACTTCAGTCCTTTTAAGAGTGTGTTTGGGGTACAGGGGGGTCCCCTTATTTGTTCTGTAGAGCTATAAAAAGGAAGCAGTGTTAATGAAGGGACATTATAAGATGCAATTCAAAACACCTAGATCTTTCCTGCAGAGACACTTGAGGGATAGTGGGTGGATGAGAGGGATAGGGGGTGGGTGAGAGGGATATCGGAGGGTAGGAGGGATAATGCAAGGTAAGAGGAATAGTGGGGGTTAAGAGGGATAGTGGGAGGTAAGAGGGAGGGTTTGAACAATTGTTCAAATTGATGTCAGTTTTCACCTTTTTCCTCTTCCAGCTGACCTTCCGTGCCACTTTTCCATAACTTCATTATCACATTCACAGCCCACACAACGCCCGCCCCTCCCCAGCTCTGTGGAAGGACACAAAGGCACAGGGATCTCCTCTCTTCTGCACATCTTACGGCCCGCAGACAGCACAAGGTTTGCATCTGTCCATATCACACAATCTTGAGAGCCTTTCCCAGCATAGGATCCTAGAAAACTGGCCCAGGATGCCTTAAATTTACATTACAAATATTTGTGTGCCTCTGGCAAATTTCTTTATACTAGATCTTTGATTGTAGAGTCATTTTAAAAAGGTATTTAAATATGATTGCAGGGGGAAAAAAACTCTCTCTTTGAAAAGGCTAGGTCTGGGTATTTGCACAACTCAAGAGCTCACGGCTGGGCCCCAATTTTAAACTCCAGAACAGAATTGCCACGTCTAAGCCAACCAGAAGTCAGGCCTATTTTATTTTTCTGGTGGTAGGGAGGAAATCCAAGTCTTGTACATACTGTGTTGGAGCGCTACCATAGAGCTATGCCTCCTGCCCTTAACTTTTCTTCTGAGCACATTCACCCTAAGTATTTGCTATTGGCTCCGTTCCTATTTCCATTTTTGCTACTTTGTTGCCTTTTTCTTTCCTCGTCTTATTGAGACATCATTGACAAATAAGCCAAATGTCTATTATAGTATATGTTTAATATTTGGCTACATGTATGTACTGTCGAACATTCCCAAGATCATACTTAGTCATTTTATTAGTCGATACATGTGTCTTTTATCATGAAAGCTCATGGAATGGTGCCCTGTTGAAAAGAAAAGTCCTCCTCTTTGTATAAGCTGCTACGATGTTATCAGCCGACCCTGTTTGCTGCTGGGGTATACACAGTAATTAAGCAAGAACTTTAGATCAACTAGCCCTCCGTGTTTCTCATCTTGGATCCATGTTCTTTCCCCAGAGTACCAGTCTGTTTTCCTGGCCTGTGTTGAGCTCTACTCTGGACCACAGCTAGGAGGATGGGAGGATGTTCTCTTGCCCTCATAACCTATAAGATGTCTGCAGACATGAAAGGTATCCTGAAGCCAGATGAATCTGCTTTCCTTTTAGGAGGGTCTATTTTAATCTGTAAGCACACTAATGATAGGCAAGCTAATAAAGTAAGTGATAAGTGCATCGATATGCAGAAACCTGGAAGTCATGTTCACACCACCAGGTTTCAAGGAGGACAAGGCAGGAGAAACTGACACAGAGAGAGAGGCTGCTGATACAGGGGCTGCCCTGTGAGGCAAAGTCCCCTGTCTGGCAGCTACTCCTGAGTTTCCTCTATCTGGATCAGATAGTAAGTAGACTTTCAGTTACTTCTTAGTATTTTCTAGGGGGAAAAATGGAAGCTATAGAAGAGGAAAGCCCACTGATACTCACTAACACATGCTCTTCATTAACACGGGTAGATGTGCATATCGTCCTTCGAAAGGGCAAGCTCGAACCACAATCCATTCTTCACTCTTCTCTGGAAAACCCTTTCAAAGATCAGAGCAACCTTTCTCTAGGTAGCCTCTTTCAAGGTCCGACCTAAGAAACCTCATGGACGTTGGATCACAAACTGCCCAGTTAAGATTTTGGTCACTCTAAGAACCTCGATCACATCCAGATGAAATCAGGCCACACTTCACTGTAGCTCACATCCTGGGACAGAGTTCAGAAGTCATTCGTGTGGTCCAACAGCCACCCCTAACTTATGGTCCTAATCAGTGTTTGGATCTTTCATGTTCTTTGTCAAGTATGCTATCTTGAACTGAATTATGTGTTATGTCTTCACACCATGGAATGATAAGAATCACACTTGTTGGTGTTGTTCAGGGAATTTCTCTGAACATTTCTCTGGCCTCCTCACCGTCATCCTCTCATGGGGGCCATCTTTCTAACTCTTCCTTTAAGTCATTTGTTTTAACAAGGCACTCTCTAGGTCTTAAAGGGCAGACTTTCCTCCCCAGTAAAGCCCTATTCTAATGTTTTTTTTAACATAATTATGGAGGCAGGAACTGATGCAGAGGCCATGGAGGGGTGTTACTTACTGGTTGTTCCCATGGCTTGCTCAGCATGCTTTGTTATAGAACCCACAACCACCAGTCCAGGCTGGGACTACCTACAGTGGGATGAGCCCTCCCACAGCAATGATTGATCAAGAAAATGCCCCACAGGCTAATCTGGTGGGGGCATTTTCTCAAAGGAAATTCCTTCTTCCCCAATGATTCCAGCTCAGTTCTTAACTTTATCAATGCCGCAACCCTTTAATACAGTTCCTCCCACTGTGGTGACCCCCAACCATAACGTTATTTCTTTTGCTACCTTGTAACTGTAATTTTGCTACTGTTATGAATTGTAATGTGAATATTTGTGATTTCCAATAGTCTTAGTTGGTCCTGTGAAAGGGTCAGTCAACCTCCAAAGGGATCAGGACCCACAGTCCAGCTTGTGTCAAATTAATGAAAAATGAGTCAGTAAGAGCTGGCTTCTATCATTTGATAATCTTAATGTCTCTCGGATCTGCTCTCATCCTCCTGCTGTGGGTACTGACCTTTCTGCTGAGCTCCAGGGATGTTCTGTGCGTGTTGTTGAGGGAGGGTTCTAAGAGGCATTTGACCCCAGCTTCCCGAGTCAGTCTTCATACTGACCCTCACTTCTAACTGCTCATTCAGAACTCACACAGCGGCCCTGTCTGCAGCCGCAGAGAAAAATGTCCCATGGGTCGAGCTAGAAAATAAAAACATCCAATTTGGGAAAGGAGAAACCCTGGGCTTCTTTCAAAGGCCGTACTCAAAGCTTTCACAGAATGGCCTATTACCGCAGAGGTGTGCCTTCGTAAAAGACTCCATATTTCAGAAGAGCCACTATGGGGACAGAAAGATGAGCATGAGACTGCAGACATGGGAGCCATTAGAGATACGGTCCTGTCCTTTCCTGATGATAGCATCCTTCCACGTGGACTTTCAGAAACAAGATGGGATGGAAATGTGTATGAAAACAGAAAGGCCAAAGCGAAGCCATTTCAGCCTCAGGATTCTACAGGACTACAGGCTGTGCCTAATTTTGACAGCAATAGCTGGACTACCTGACGAAAGCACGATTATCACTGTCATCCCACCGACCGCAGTAGAAGAGGAATGGCCGGCCCGTTTTCCTGCAGCAGGGTCAGTTTATATGTGGCTCTTATTTCCTGAGAGGGGACAGAGCTCCTTTGATTCAGACAGTGGAGGGCTACTGTCACACTGACCTCTCTCCTGGGGGTGCCCAGGAACCCCCAGTAGCTGGTGGGAGGAGACAGGCTGAGTCAGAATCAGAGTCCATAATGGTTCCTGGTCTTCTCTCTGCATACCCAGGTGCTGTAGGCTCAAACCATTTGGAAGAGGGAGTTTGGGACCAGGGTCTGAGGTCTGTCTTTCCTCTCCAGGCATCTGTGTAGAGAGGGGAAGGCAGAGTCCAGGCTGAGAGGAATCGGTCTGATTCGGAACAAGGGCTGATTGTACCAGAGGAGCTGGAGGAGAGAAAGCCTTCCTCGGGAGTCTTAGATAAAGCTTTTAGTGGAAGCTCACCCCTCCCCCATCCTTAATGAGGTAGCTTTCTGAGATGATCCTTCATTGTTCATACAGGTTTATTTGATGGTGGCTATAAAAATATATACTTTATTCAGGGTGAATACCTCTTTCAGGAAGGGATACCCAGGAAGGGAAGGTCATGGGCTAAAATCTCAGCCTATCTAATACTTCATTAGATTGGAGAAACACTCCAGGTGTTACGCTACATGGCTGGGTGTCGTGGTCCTCAGGGGAGTGTCTTGGTCATGTGTTCCACAGCAGGTACAGAGACAAGTAGGGAATGGCTCCCCTCCTGCCACCAACTCTGAGATTCCCAGGGTTTATGCTCCTTCAACCTTACAGCTCTTCTGTCTGTCTGGTAGCGTGGTCCCACAGGCACTACAGGCTGTTATCAGATGCAGTTCCAGGTTTGAATGGTTGGGCTTCTCTTTTCCAGGGGCTGGCTCCCGAGAGGGTTGACCTCCTGTCTCCCTGAGGCCAGTCCACATGCCAGTTGTCACCATGGTGGGCTTGTTAGGACTTTCTCCCCAAGCCCAGCATTGCCCAGAGATTGACAGCTCTTCGCCACTCCGAATAAGGCCATGGGAAGAAGACAGGGCCCTAACTAGCACAGTCAACAGAAAGCAAGCCCTTCTCTCCAGAAGAGAACAGGACACCAGACCAATCCTGCTGGCCTTGTCTTGCCTAGGGTAACTTTTTCTTCTGTCACCTGGGAAGATACTGAGTGACACATACCACAGGGGTCTTAGAAAGGGTTTGGATCAGGAAGGGGGAGGGAACACATTTGTCCCCAAGGATCCCAGAGTCTTCAAGGTTCACTCATCCTGTGTTAATTGTTGAAACAGACACCAAACTGTCATTATTTTTCTCTAGTTGAGAGCTCTGTATCCAGTTGTCAGCCACAGGGACAATTCTATGGTTGCAGTCTATAATCCCGTGCAGATAGAAGAGTTGTGGCTGTGACTGTGGGGACAGTGGTCAGTCGTATTAGGCAGGACCAGGAGAGTCTGCCATTTGTGGCTGGCACTGCAGTCTGCATTCTCCTGTGGGTCTCCTCCCTCTGTCACGGTCACAGTGTGTCCTGTCTGAGGCCAGGCTCTGAGAAGCCCTCTGTGCTCTGTAAGAGGCTTTTTCAGGGCTGGCTCCCGACGCCAGGGCTGCCTTTCTCCTTGGCTGACATCAGCACTAAGGAGACAGTCACAAAACTGGCTTGGCACGTGCAAGCCTCAGTGTAGTCCACGGGCAGCTCCCAGGCCAGCGCTAAGGAAGAAAATGGTGCCCCGCCTTGAGGGAAGGAATTTGAGCCAGGTATTGATTTGTCAAAATCCACTCAGACCCAGGCAGAACCACACTCCACGGCAAATACCAGGTGGACCAGAGCAAAACGTGCTGAAAAGACACCCAAGCGTGGGGCTGAGGAGATGGGTCAGTGGGTCTGTTACCGTGTAAGGGTCTGAATCTGGCTCATTCTCTCTGCCAGTTAAAGAACTAAGAGGTGAGGGAATCTCTCGAGCAGGACGTAACAGCAAGGAGAACCTCAGGCTCCGTGGCAGCAGCAACAGGTGAAGAAAGGCTTTCATTACAGCTGAAGAAACACTCGGTGAGGAGACTCCTCTGGGAAGCCCAGGCATGAGCTCCTTTGAGGGTGGGGATCTTAAAGGTCTTTCAGAGCTCTTCTTTCCCTAAGTCAGGGATGAACAAAGACAAGATGTCCAATAGGTTCCAAACTTGGGGTAAACAGCCTTGTTCAGCTCTGGACTTGATGAGCCTATCTACCAGAAGGGGGTGTGGCCTTGCTATGGTGGGTGTGGCCTTGCTGTGGTGGGTGTGGCCTTGCTGGAGTAGGTGTGGCCTTGCTGGAGTGGGTGTGGCCTTGCTGGAGTGGGTGTGGCCCTGTGGGGGTGGGTTTTGAGACCTTCCTTCTAGCTGCCTGAGTATGCTAGTCTTCTCCTATTTGCCTTCAAAGCAAGGTGTAGAACTCTCAGCTCCTCTAGCACCATGCCTGCCTGGACTCTGACTGACATGCTTCCCACCATGATGATAAACCTGTAAGCCAGCCTGGCTGGTTTTGTGTGTTAACTTGACACAAGCTGGAGTTATCACAAAAGGAGCCTCCCTTGAGGAAATGCCTCCATGAGACCCAGCCATAAGGCATTTTCTCAATTAATGATCAAGGGTGGGAGGGCCCCTTGTGCCTGGTACCCTCCCTGGGCTGGTGGTCTTGGGTTTTGTAAGAAACCAGACTGAGCAAGCCAGGGGAAGCAAGCCAGTAAGTGACATCCCTCCATGGCCTCTGCATTAGCTCCTGCTTCCTGCCCTGCTTGAGCTCCAGTCCTGACTTCCTTTGGTGATGAACAGCAATGTGGAAGTGTAAGCTGAATAAACCCTTTCCTCCCCAACTTGCTTCTTGGTCATGGACTAGAAACCCTGACTAAGACAAATTGGTACCAGCCTAGTAGGGTATTCCTGTGACAGCCTGACCATGTTTTGGGGAGGACTGTGGGAGGACTTTGGAACTTTGAGCTAGAAGAGCCATTGAGATGTTAGGAGCTCTGTGGGATGTTCTGTAGGAGCTTGGAAGATAATGTTTGAGAACAGTGCAGAAGATGGAGGCCTGGCTTGTGAAATTTCAGAGGGATGACTAAGGACTCTTACCAACTCCCAAACTTCCTTCTTGGTCATGATGTTTGTGCAGGAATAGAAACCCTGACTAAGACATAGCCCCAATTAAGTGTTGTCCTTTGTAAGAGTCGCCTTGGCCATGGTGTCTGCTCACAGCAATGGAAACTCCAAGACAAGGCATTCATTTGTTTGTTTGAGACAGGCAGTAGCTCTCCCCTAGTTACCTGGCAATAGCCAGATATGCCTATAAAAGATGCTGTTTGCCCCTCCTCACTCTCGTATCATCTAACTCTCTGCCCCTTCTCTCCCTGACCTGTCTCTCCCCCTCCCCCTTCCCTTCCCACCATGTGTTCCTGGCCAGCCTTCCTCTGTCTCTGTCTCTCTCTCTGTCTCTCTCTGTCCCTGTCTTTCTGCCTTTCTCTGTCTCTATTCCCTCCTCAACTCCCTCCTAATGCCCTAAATAAACTCTATTCCATACTATATCCTTCCTATGACTGGTACCTCAGGGGAAGAGATCCCTCAGTGTGGCCTGCAGAGGCCCCCTCTCCACCTCACTATACCGTGCCTCTACCACATATATTCCTGGTTCTCTTTCTTTTTATAAAACACAACACAGGGCCTCATGCAGCCCAGGGTAGCTTATTTAACTGAGGATAACCTTTGGATTCCTGGCCCTCCCTCTACCTCCCCAGCTCTGAGATTACTGGTACTTACCATCATGTCCATCTTAAACATCAGCAATACTTAAATAATTGATGTCTATATCTATAGAAAGACACTGAGCCATCAGTGAAATGGACATGCCACTAAATCTATTCAAACTATGATATGCAAATGGATAATAAAGGTTTGGACCAGTACCTGCTTTGCTACTGTAATTAAAGAGAAGAAACGGACAACAGTGTCCCCTCACCGTCACTGTGCACAGTGATAGTACTCGAGTCCACGCACTAAACCACAGAGGTGTTTGCAAATGAGGAGTGCCCCGAACTCATCAGGCTTGTTACAGTGGCTTAAAGGGCTGTAGAGAAAATCATTTGTCACTAGGCCTGTGCCTTCTGCCATTCTTATTTATTAATTCTTCCAGAAGTTTGATCTGAGAAAGTATTTTAAAATGCAACGCTTCTGTGCAAAGCGGCCCTGGTTAGAATATTTATTGTGGAAGCAAAAACTGGAAATAACTGGAAGGGCGGAAGAGACTGTGGTCTACACAGCACCATGAGTCTCACTTCTCAGAGTTTGTGATCACCTGGGGGACGAACTCTCTTTAGTATACATAAGCTACACTAAAAATACAGTGCTGTGTGACCGTGGCTGTTTGGACTTTCTGATAACACTTGTTTTTAAAAGCAAGATTAATATTGTTATCATGACAGTGATTAATTGTTCATTTGCTCACAGCTATGATGAATGTCTGTGGGCTTAAAGAAACACGGGGGCTGGGACGGCGGCACAGGTGTTAAAGTGCCTGCTCTGTAAGTGTCGAAACCTGAGTTCAGATCCCTGGGAACCATGTAAAGGATGGACAGGGCCATCTCAGTGCAGGTCGGACACAGAAGCAGGAGAATCTCCAGCTAGCCTGGCGCATGCACCAGTGAGTGGAGAAGAAAGCCCTCCTCAAACTGAGTGGGCAGTGGACAGACATTTGAGGTTGACCTCTGACCTCTGCATGCACCCCCACTCCCACGTGTGTACACACACACACACACACACACACACACACACACACACACACACACACACTAACATTTTTTGTCAGTACCTGAGATAAATTTAAGCAACTAGATTCCCTCTAGATTCCCTCTAGATTCTCTCTAGATTCCCTCTAAATTCCCTCTAGATCTCTAGATTCCTCTAGATTCTCTCTAGATTCCCTCTAGATTCCCTCTAGATTCCCTCTAGATTCTCTCTAGATTCCCTCTAGATTCTCTCTAGATTCTCTCTAGATTCCCTCTAGATTCCCTAGATTCTCTAGATTCTCTCTAGATTCCTTCTAGATTCATGCACATACTTGGAACATTTAAAAAAAGATCATTGCAAATGACTTGGTATTATGCAGCTTGTGTTTTTTTCATTCTGACATATGTGTAAATAATTTTTTGGGGGGAGGGGAGATAAGTTGCCTTTTACTATTCCCACACAGAGTCAGCGCCTGTCATGAATGAAAACGTTGGAGCCTCTTCACTCAGAATATCCCTTTCAGCGACGGTGAAGAATTACTTATTCATGGAGCTCAGCTGCACTAGCGAGACCGCGCTGGTCTCCTCTGTGCGTTATTAATGCTCACTGTTTACGGGCGTCACCCACAGCAGAAGCTGTGTTGTGCAAAACTGTGGCGGGTTTGGGGGCTCCATTTTGTTCATTCAGAATGCTTTGGAAAACGGTTATCCAGCCGCATTATTATGGTAAACAGCGTACATTTATGTGATGTTGTAGAAACAATGACTCAGAAAGCGGGTGACTGGGTGACTAGTGAGTCAAAAGAGCAGGTGTTTGAGAATTATCAATGAGACATACACATGGGGGGGTGGGGAGAGGGGGGAGGGAGGGGAGGGGGGAGAGGGGAGAGAGAGAGAGAGAGATTGATTTAAAAGGAGCGGCTCCAGGGAGGCCCTTGGGGGCTCACAGAAGCCTCCTATTCCACTGGAGCTTGCTACCTTCAGACCCTCTCCGCTGGGCACTGCTGGGGCAGCCCCATTGTTTCTGTGCTTCTGTAGGTAGTTCTGACCTCGCTCTACTACACATGTAAGTGGATCCTGCCCATTCCCTCTGGCTACCTAGAATCTTGCCAAAGGAATCAGACATTTGGAACATCAGGAGGCCTGTACCCTGTAGTGCAGTGCTAGAAAATCACGGCCTCCCGTGAGCCCTCATGCGATGACCACACAGCCCGGGGATCCCTCCCTGCCATGGGTGCGCATGCGCAGCATCGCTGTTTGCTATCACGAGTCTTAGTCCCCACAGCCACGAGGGACCCATGGACAAAGCAAAGGGGACTGTCTGTGCAATGGGATATTATTTGGTGATTAAAAGCCCTGAAGTACCAGCGTACAATACAGCACTGACTAGCCTAAAAACATCACACTAAGAAAGCACACACACAAGGGAGTACATGTAAAGAGATCCCATTCCCACGAAATCATAGAAGAGGTAACACCACAGGCAGGCAGATGACCGGGAATGGATAAGCCAGGAGGAGCAATAAGGCACTTGGGAATTTAAAAGGCTACGTGACTTTGTGAATTTACTAAATGCCACACCTTGAATGCGGGAAAATAGCTGGTCCCGTGTTACGCTAACGTCACTTCAACGACAAGAAGTTCACATGACGTTGGTGCTTGGCGCCGGCACCTCAGCTGCGCAAAGACAGGGATGAGGCGAAGCTGAGTTGCAGCACAGGACAGAGTGGACAACACTGCAGGCATCGGGTGGGGAAGCAGAAGCAGGCAGGGATACAGCGTGCTGATGAGGAGGGAACGGGAACCAATCAGCGATGATTGGTGGCATCCCCCTGCTGACAGAGTCAAGTTCTCCGAGAGCCCCGGGGGGATTCTGTTTCGTTTCAACTGGAGTGGCTCTTTTGCCTCCTACTGTCCATTGGCTTCCATCCAAGCAATCTCTAGAAAAAAAAGGTGTAGATAGATGTGTCTTAGCAGCAGCACGGTCCCCAACCTAACCTATGGGTCCCAGACTCCTCATCACCGCTCCTTGGCTGGATGCAGGGGGATGGCAAGGAGTTTCAATCCAGAGGAGGTGGCAGGCAGATCACCCCTGCATTATACATTCGTGTCTTCGTACTACGCTAACCATAGTGGCTCTTTCTTCGCCGTGCCTAAAGCTGTAGGTTGCATCTAGTGTGATCACTGGCAGGGTATTCCATGTCTCTTTACTGGGGTTCAGCCTTAATTGTGTCCTTCAGGCCCAACCACTTGCAAGAGAATGTTGAATCAAAGCCATTTGTGGCTTGTGGTCTGAGTGAGTGCTCAAGATGCACTTTGTCACTTGCCACATGCAGTAGGTTCCGGGCTGAGAGGACATTTCCTTCCCTCTTGGGCGATCATAACCCTGTGATATCGGGAGGACCTAACACCAGTCCCTCTGGCAGGCCATGAATCCTGGCTGGAGAAAGGGAGAGGCTTGCCCGGAGACTCGTGGCCAACAGGTGGGGAGCTGGCACCAACCAGAGGAGCACACAGTACCTGTTTCTGCCTGCTCCCATCTAGAGATAGCATGGGGGTGAATAGTTGGATCACCAGGAGAAAACAGGTACAAAGGAACAAAAAGTGGCAAAAAAATAGAGCCTTTAGAGAAGGATGTGCAAGAGTAGCCGTGACAGGGACCCTGGCTGCTCTTCTTTCAGTCCCTGGGACCCTAACATCTCCATCGGCATGGAGTAGGAGCCAGGATATGTTAGGTGGCCTTTCGCCATTATCCCCCCCCCCCCACCCGACCCCCGAGACTACAGTCTTATTACAGGTTCTAGGCCAAATGTCCCAATAGGCGGTGACCTCGAGGAAGAGGCAGAAGCAGATCTAAAGCTTCTCTCATCCCATGGGCCGGACTCCACGAGTAGGTGCTCCGTGCAGACACCCATCCCCCTCACCCCCCCCCCCGAGTCCTATTCTTCCAGGCTCAAGCTAGAAGTGACGATGAGCAGACTTAGACCGTTCTGTGAGCAAGTTCGGGGTTCTTGTGCACCTCCCTTTTCAATATCAGGCCAGTTATCCCAGCAGGAAAATTTATCAGCTGCCATTTTTGAAAGCATTATTTAAACGAGTGTTTAACTAGGGGCTGGAGAGACGGCTCGGCAACTAAGAACAGAAGCTGCTCTTGCAGAGGGGCGGAGTTTGATTCCCAGCATCCATATGGCCGCTCATAACCATCAGTAACTCCAGTCCCGGGGTATCTGGCACCCTCTTCTGGCTCCCACAGGTACTGCACATACGTGGTGCACAGATACTCGAGCAGGCAAAACACTTTTAAAAGGCAGTGTTTGGGGTTGGGGATTTGGCTCAGTGGTAGAGCGCTTACCTAGGAAGTGCAAGGTCCTGGGTTCAGTCCCAAGCCCTGGTTAAAAAAAAGAAAAAGGAAAAAAAAGGCAGTGTTTACAGTGAGTGATACAAAAGGTTCTCCGTGTCCTCCCTTGGTTTGTACCCATTTGTCAAAGGGACGATTCAAAGTCACTAGTAGAACTCTGCAAAAACAGACAGGCTATCAGATGCAGGATATTAGCCTTGGTTAAAACTTGCTTTAGGTTAACAAATTCCCCAGGATCAAATCTGTCCCTTTGCCTTGGCTCGCAGGGCCCATGTCATGTGTCACACCAACACCTGACTTAATTGCACTTTCACATGGTGTTTATGTCCTATGCTGTGTATCTCTAGGCAAGCGGATCCCTATTCTAATCAGGATGGCTGTGTCCTCTCTTGCCGTAGTAGCTCCCACAGGCCAGCATGTCAAGTCATGGAGGATTCATTCCTGGTTCCCAGTGACAGGCTATGGTCGAGGACTGAGTGATGCAAGCCACTGCTCTCACAGTCAAGGTGTGTGCCCTGGGGCAGCTTCAGGCTGTTCACCGTATCCATTCTGTTCTCCCGCCCCAGCCTGAACAAACTGCAGGGGCTCTGTGGATAAATGATGAGCGGCCTCTGACCTAGTTAGTCATGAGGCTAAGCCTTAATGAGGGCTTCATGGTCAGAGCCTCTGAGATCTCCAGGGCTGGAAGGTTTGTCTTGAGAGCTGTCAGGACCAGCAGGTGTTGCAGTGGTTTGGAAAAGCCCGAGAGCTGTGTGAGTTCTGAGGCTGGGCTCTCACCTGGAGGTGCTGCTCTTGCTTGGGGCTGCTATCTCCCACAGGAAGCAAGTAGAGGCAGGAAAGGGACTGCCATCTTGGACCTCCATTCCACAGCTTGGGGGTTGCGGTGTGGGGGAGTCTGAGTTTCAACCTCTTGGGGGCCTCCAGTACTCCAGAGCTGATGAGCCTTCTTCCTACCCTTACGTCCTTGTCCCAAAGCCCTCATGGCATTGTCAGCTGGGCTTGCCCAGACTGAAGAACAGGCAAGAAGACCACATTCTGCCTGGCTCTCTTCTCAGCCATTTCTGTCACTTTTTTTTTTCTCTACCTCCTAATTACCTTGGTATTCTCCAGGGCCAGACTTGGTCCGTCTTCATAATCACAGTCTCCCTGGGCAATTTACCTCCTCTCCTGACCTTAATTAACATGCATTTGCTGATGGTAATTAAAGATTGCTCTGGCCCAGAACTTTAACCTGGGTTCTGAAACACATGGAGTTCACATGGGCCAGGCTTCCAGCACTTGTGGACAAGCAAGATGGTGGACTTTAGACAACGGCACCTCCTCACTCCTCCACAAGCTCAGTCCTCACCTTTCCACACCCCAAGGAGAAGTCCCGGTTACAGTCATAGTCTTCTCCCAATCATTACTGACATAGATTAGCCTTCCAGATGCTCTGAGATTATCTACATCTTCTCTATCCCTCTGGGCTCCAACCTTGGCCAAAGGTTGTTCGCATTCAAGGTTCTCTCCAATGCCATAAGAGCCAAGTTTGAAAACCTCAAGTTTAATGTTCTGCTTGATACAATGTGGCATTTTCATAAGTCTACAGAATTAGTTTAAATTTTACCTGTGAGTTCACTGGCCCCCTCATTTGGACTGTTGCCTCCTGGGCTTTTCTTCTGCAAACGGTCAGCTCACTGGGATACCTAGAAACTGCAGACAAGGCCTGCCCTCCTCAGCAGCCCTACACACAGCCAGAGTCCTCAAGCCTTTTGTTGAGAACCCATTTCTTCTGAAACACTCCTCGGGGCAGGGGATGGAGGGGAGGGCTCATGGGATTCCAGGAACTAATAAAGCTTATCAAGATTACAAAGCTGCCGGCTTCACAAGCCCTTCTCCAAGGTTATGCAAGCACGAACGATTGCTGGGGATAGGAAGCGTCTTCTTTGGTCGAGCTGCTGGTGAGTTGGACAAGGACATCAAGGATGCAGTTTAGGGGAGTCCTTGCCCATGCTGGGGTGGGCTCTGAGACACCCATGCTCATATAAATAGGCCTAGAACCCTTACCGGTTCATGAGTCACCATGATTTGCATGGTGTCTGTTGCCAGAGGCCTGGCCGAAATGAACAAGCATCTGTTTATATCTACCCAGGGAAAGTCACAGGACACCTTGGCTAGTCCTGCCATCTTGGCCCACAGTGTCATCCCTTCCCCATCCAGCTGAGGCACACCGGGTCCTTTGTAAAGCAGGTTCAGGGGCCACATTTCCAGGCAGGCTTCTAGAAGCAAGTGCCACGTGCTTGATGCATAGTGTATGTGGAGGCCTATACCAAGGCGTGACCACATGGATCAGCTGCTTCCTTGTAAAGAGTATGTGTGACTCATGGTTCCTCTATACTAACAAGAGGAGGCACAGGGGTAAGTAGCTACCCTGCTGGCCTCAGCAGCCTCCATTTTCAATGTCGGTTGGTTTTGTTTTTGTTTTTTGTTTTTTTTTTTTTTTTTTTTGTTTTTTTTTTTTTTTAATCTTCTGTTTTAGTTAGGGTTTCCATTGCTGTAAAGAGACACCCTGACCAAGGCAAGTCTTACAAAGCACAACATTTAACTGAGGCTGGCTTACAGGTTCAGAACTTCAGTCCATTATCATCAAGGCCGGGAGACACCATGACCAAGGAAACTCTTATAAAGCACAACATTTAACTGGGGGTGGCTTACAGGTTCAGAGGTTCAGTCCATTATCATCAAGGCCGGGAGACACCATGACCAAGGAAACTCTTATAAAGCACAACATTTAACTGGGGCTGGCTTACAGGTTCAGAGGTTCAATCCATTATCATCAAGGTGGGAACATGGCAGCTTCCAGTCAGGCATGGTGCAGGAGGAGCTGAGAGTTCTACATCTTGTTCTGAAGGTTGCTAGAAGAAGACTGGCTTCCAAGCAACTAAGAAGGCTGCTCAAAGCCCACCTCCACAGTGACACACTTCCTCCAACAAGATCTCTTAATAGTGCCACTCCCTGGGCCCAGCATTTTCAAACGACCACACCTTCCAGGAAATCCCTCAGCTCCAGCATCCTTTTACACATCGAGACCCCTGAAGAAAAGTCAATGGTGACAGGGACAGTGTGGGTAAATGGTAGAGGAAGAGCTGTGTGAACGGGCAGCAGGAGCCTGGGTAGCATCAGGGCACAGAACTTTCTGGAACAACCCCTACCCTCATCTGCCACTGTCGACACCTAAAAATAATGGTGGCCCTTCCCTTGGAGACCCTGCAGATCCCGTACTTACACCGAGCATAGTGCCTGGATTTTGAGACATTTTAGCCTGTCCTTCTGTTTTCTGTGTTTTAGGTGATCTTCACATGAGTGTCCTCACACCCAAGGTGGCTGCGCAGTCCTCTGGGTGTCAGCACACAGCATGGAGGTGGCAAGCAAGGAGGAAGTGACAGATTGTGCCCTCGGTTCTCAGAGCATCCTTTGAGTATCCCCAGAAAGAAGCTGGTGAGAAAAGTTGATGCGAAGCTATTTTTACATGACAAGTGTGAGTCCCAGGAGCAGTGTCTGTTTCTAAGGTGTCTGAGGCACCATGGGCAGGGTGTCAGGCCACACCTTCAGCTAAGAGCCTGAGGGGACAGTTCTAGTACGTCCTCCGAGTTCTGTGGAATTGTAGCTGGGAGACCCTGTTGGCCTTGTTCACTGAGTCTGACCTTTAAAGGATGCTGGGTGGTCATGCTCACACATGTTCTGGGGATCTGCTTAAACGGAGGGTCACTGCTCCAAGTGTGATCTGGGACACCCACTGTGGCTGCTAGGATCCGCCCTAGGGTCTGCCCTATAATGATACATAGAGACCCATATTTGAACAAACATCCTATGTGGTACATATTAACTTCTCAGATGGGCCCTTTTAAAGAACTTGCCATCCCAAGATGATGACCTCTGTCGGCTGTCTAAACTCACAAGAACGGGGGCTTCCTGCCACCCAGACAGTACGTCTTCAGCATTGGAAGTCTGTGGAGGAGTTCCTTGCCCCAGAGCTTTCCTGGACACTACATATTGCCATCAGGTGACTGATTCCTTCCTCAGCCCTGTGTAGAGAGTTTTATCACACTGCAACATGACTTCTTATATGCCAGTCCCTCAACTAGAGAAGCCAGACAGGGTCCTGAAGATAAGAGAAACGTGCTAAGGTAGGATCCTCTGGTGTGGGCCTACCTGAGCACACATTCTTATAGCCTTCATGTTAGACCAAACCTCCTCAGAACTTTCACACCCCTCCCCTTCTCTCTTACTCCATAGATCCAAAAGAAACATAGAAACCCAATGAAATTCTCCTTTATCTGACCTGACCAATAAAACCACCTTGACACCCACATGCCTAAGTAGAAACCCCCAAGATAGGTGGTGACAGCCTGGTAGGAGGGAGCATCAAAGTGCGTTTTCCCATGGCCACTAGGATGTCATAGCGACACACAGATCCCAAGGAGACTGACATCCCAAGGCAGTAGCTGAATCCCTTTGTCCGTGTGGAGTTTTAAGGATGTGGGAATCGGATAGAATATGTTGCCTGTGACAAGGAGCTAAGGCCACCCGGCAATCCTTGAGAAGATTCATGAGTCTGTCTTCCTCAGGCTCCTTAGACACATAAATGTACTAAACATGGACACTGTCCTCAGCCCAACCGACTGAAGCTTCAGTGGCCACACAGCTAGAACACAGCCACAAACATCTCTAAGGGGCCAGTTCTCTGTGTGCCCATGAGTGTCCTTGGGTTCCATGAGTTCTCATATGGAGGCTCTAGGGCAGTGGTTCTCAACCTTCCTATGCCACCATCTCTGCTGGAGACAGGACCCTTGGCGGATGGCATCTCTTTGATTTGTTCCCCTCTGCCCTGACTGGGGAAATGGCTGAGATTTACAGGAAACAGTAGGATGTTAAAATTTTGCTCACTGACACGAGAGAATAAACATTATTCTCCTTGTTTAGATTTCAGATTCTGTAAACTCAAAGGAAAAAGCCTCTAGGGAAGGAAAAATAGAAAAGAGGGCATTAAACGTGCTGTCCCACCGTGCAGGGCAGGCTTGCTTTCACCCTCTCAGGAATCTCCCTGTAAAGGTCTTTTCTAATGAACATAATTAAGTTGACAATTTCTTTCTAGCCCAAAGGTTCTCAGACCTGGGTTTTCTTCAAGATTAGCCAGGGACTGATTTGTTTTACACATCCAATTCCAGGCAAGGTGCCAGCTCACAGAAACGGTATTTGCATGCATTACAAATACTGTTCCTCAATTGTCCCTTCTGATTGACTCATACACCTGAACTAGAGGACAGGGTGGGGGAGCCAAGCTCTGTCTGGCTTTTAGCATGTTCGGGTGCCTTTGGCCAGTAAGCAGACTTTACAACTGCATACAGCTGCCCTGTTCTTGGGGTCCACAGAGTTCTCATAGGGAGGATCTAGAGCAGCGGTTCTCAACCTTCCTAATGCTTCGACCCTTTAATACAGTTCCTCATGTTGTGGGTGACCCCCATCCATAAAATTATTTTTGTTGCTACTTCATAACTGTCACTTTGCTACTGCTATGAATCATAACGTAAATGTCTGTGTTTTCTGAGGATCTTAGGTAACTCTTGTGACAGGGTCAGTCTACCCTCAAAAGGGGTCGTGATCCACAGGTTGAGAACAGATACTCTAGAGCAAGTCAGTCATAGCCACTTCATGTATTCATGTCTCCCAAGGTGCTCATGGGGACAAGGGACAAGTGGGATTCTAGGAGGAAGACGGTGTTTGAAAATCTGTGACGGTTAACTCAAGCTCTTGAATCACACTGTTGTACGCTGGAGTGCCAGCATGGGTGTGGTTGGAGTAGGCTCTGACGTGAATCCAGCAGTTTTGCTAAAGGACTCGACCTCACCATTATGCCTGCCAAGCCCAGGCCTGTGGACCCAGGCAGGAGCCCTTCTCTACCTCATTGGTCATACTTTCATGCAGAGCTCCATTTTGTCCCTGTCTCTGTACCATTGGGTTACTTGACCCTATATAGTTGAGATGCAGTCTCCTAAGTTGACCAGGTGAGCAGACTTCCTTTCCAAAGACAGACACACAGACACACAGACACAGACAGACACGTGCACATGTGCGCACGCACGTGCACATACTACACGCTTCTCTGTCTTGTTAGTAGTTGTCCTTCAAAGAAAATAGCGTGACAGTCAAATGACCTGTCGTTCCACAGAGCACCACTGCCTGTCCTTGCCTCTTTTCTATCCGCATCTTCAGTGTGGACCTCGGCCTCGATGAACTTTTCGGCTGTCAGCAGAGTTGGAGGCCCTGGGGCTCTGCCTGTGGCAGGTGAGGATGGAGCTGATTCTGCAGAGGGGAGACCTGAGCAGGCTTTGCTGCCGGGTAGGGCTTGAGGGGCATTCATAGAGAATGTAAAGAGGACAGAAAGAGGATCCCCTGCCTCTGCCTGTCTCTGTCTCTGTGTGTCTCTCTCCCTGGACTGTCTCTCTGTCTGTCTCTGTCTCTGTCTCTGTCTGTGTCTCTGTCTGTCTGTCTCTGTCTCTGTCTGTCTGTCTCTCTCTCTGTCTCTGTCTCTCTGTCTGTCTCTGTCTGTCTGTCTCTGTCTCTGTCTCTCTCTCACACACACACACATACACACATACACACATATACAGAGGCTGTCTTCATAGTAGAGGTCAAGGGCACTGTTCTAGCTCTTCCTGAAGCACCAGCTTGGGGAATATGATGAGCTTATGCTGACTAACATTATTTATCGAGTATCTGCTAATCACCTATTAAGCCTCATCTGTAAGAGCAGTGTGACAATCTCTCTCTCCTTTCCTCCCTCCCACTGTCCCTCCCTCCTTCCCTCCCTCCCTCCCCCCATCTCTGGCACTGGGGTACTGGGGAACTGTACTTCTGAACTACACCGTAGCTCTGCAAAGCTGAGTGTGTACATTTATTACCTCAAGTACCCCGCTCCCCTCAGACCTCTCTCTTTCTGTGTCTGTTCTCTGACTTCCTGATACTTTAAACTGTACCTTCCTTCATCTTGTAGCTGCCCTGACTCTCAGCTCCTGAAGCCAGTGCCTTCTTCTTGCCGATTTCTCTTCTCTGGGGTATGAAAGGTTCCTATAAGAAACCGCCAAACCTGCACATGCTCTGGGGGAGAGGGGAGGGGCTGCCAGGCCACTGTCCTTCTGGGCCATGACATCTTTCATTTCTCTCAAGATGATGACTATGGATGGTGTCTGAGCTGCTCTCAGCAGTTCTCACTGGGACTCAGAGTAAAGAGGAGTGATGCGTGATTACAGCACAACAAACACGAACAGTCCCCCATGTCAGTTGTAGAGCTCACGTCCCCAGCTGGCTGACTAGTGCTGCGGCTAAAGAGAGAGACATACGTCCTTTATAACCCAAGACAAATACAAAGCTATGACTGAATGTCGTTGACAATAACCCCAGTCTAAGCACAGGCTATGAGATGTGCCCCTCACACCCGGGTTTCCAATGCCCACCTCTGACAAAGAGCCATGGGCCATGCCAAGGTGGCCAACTCCAAGACAGGGGCAGAATGCAGACAAGGCTGTTTGGTGTATCTTGTGGTGCCGCAAAGGGAAGATCTTCTAAAGAAAGAATAGAAATGAAAAAGTACAGCTGTTCAAGTCAGAGGCAGGAGAGAGAGAGAGAGAGAGAGAGAGAGAGAGAGAGAGAGAGAGAGAGAGAGAGAGAGCCCAGAGGCTGAAGCTGCAGTAAACCAAGCACCTACCTAGTAAAGCAACACTAGTGCCAAACTGAGGTGTAGAGCAGCCATCTGCACAGTCATCCGCACAGCCATGCGGACGCCTGTGGTGTGAGAAATGCCAGGGAGAGGACGGGGTGCTGGGGTGACCTCCAAAAACAGTGCAGCTATTCCATCCAAGTGGAGAGGGACCTGTGTGTGTGTGTGTGTGTGTGTGTGTGTGTGTGTGTGTGTGTGTGTGCACGTGCACAAGTACAGGTCAGAGGACAACTTGTGGGGAGCAAATGCCTTTGTCCACAGATCTACCTCAGCAGCCTGGGACCATGGAGCCCACCCAGAAGTGAGGGAGGTGGAAGCGGCCATGTTGGCTGTTTTCCGATGTAGTGGCAGGCAGCCTTGCTGTCAGGTCAGATCTGTGGTTTGAACTGGAAACAGCCTGGGCTGTGGCTCTGGATGCTTCTGTAAGCTCTCCCATAGCTTTTAAGAACATGCCTGCTGTTTTTATTTAGTCAGTGCCACTTCTTATTGCACTAGACCAAGAATACTAATATATTCAGGCAGAATAAAGGTAAGTGCAGAATCAACAGTGAGCTCAAAGCAAGTGTAAACTACAGCAGTAAGCATCATTCATTGCTGATTATAATGCTATTTCTGTGTGTGTTGGGGTATATGTGCATGTGTGTGTGCACATGTGTGTGCATGCACACACACGCACACCTATGTGTTCATGCAAGGAAGGGGGCAGGCAAGATGGCTCAGTGTGTAGACTCTTGCTGCTGAACTTGATGATCTGAGCTCATTCACAGAGCCCACAGAGTGGAAGGAGAGAACACCCCCAGATTTGACCTCTGACCTTCACATATGCACTCCAAATAAAATAAATAGAAAATGTAAATTAAAGGGGTAAGATGAAAGGTCTTGAGAGCATAGGGTCTTTTGATGATGGAAGCATGACAAAATTCTTGCTGAAATCTGAAAGGAGGTAAATAAATGACAGCAAAATTTGCCAGAAAAAATCTTCTAGTTGAGTCAAATGTTTGATGGTTCTCACCAAATCAATGAATATATTATCTGTGGTTTCTGGTCATCAGAGAAGCAAAGGAGGGATGTGGAAAATTTGTATTGACTCAACAATGGGAAGGAAAGGGGGAGGGGAGGAGAGAGAAAGGGTGACAGGCAGAAGGTTCCAGAAGGTGGGAGGAAGAAAGGAGTCTGCTATGTCACAGTGTCAGTCGATACAGAAAGAACAGACTAGTCTGTGAAAAGACAGATCATCAGGCCCATTCCTCAGGTTTAGAAATCTAGCAAGGTGCTGGAGAGATGGCTCAGAAGTTAAGAGTATGGACCTTTCTTCCAGAGGACCTGTGTTTGGTTCTCAGCACCCACCTGTCAGCTTACAAAGGCTCGTCACTCTAGATCCAGGGGGTCCGACTCCCTCACCAAGCCTCCACAGACAACAACACACGGTCACATACACACCTGCAAACATACAAATACATGAAAGTCTCTTTTGTTGTTCTATCGCTGTGAAGAGACACCAGGACAAAGGGAACTATTACAAGAGAAAGTATTTAACTGAGGGCTTGCTGCAGTTTCAAAGCGTTAGCCCATGATCACCATGGCAGGAAGCATGATAGCAGGCATTGTGCGCATGATACTGGGGAAGAAGTTGAGAACTACATCCTGATCAATAGTCAAAGAGAGAGACTCTGGGCTTGGCAAGGGGTTTGAAACCTCAAAGCCCACCCCCCAGTGACACATTTCCTCCAACAAGGCCACACCTCCTGATCCTTTTAATCCTTTCAAATGGTGCCACTGCCCGGTGACTAAGCACTCAAATATAGAAGACTATGGGACCATTCTTATTCAAACCATTACACAAGGTAAAAATAAGAATCTAACCAGCTGGTACCAATTATAAGAAGAGCACAGGATAATATAGAATTTCATAGAAAATTTACATAAAAAACAAGAAGCGGTATACTTTACAAATTAACAAAATTAGGATAACAACCTTAATAACAGGCAAGGTAGCATTTATGGTAAGCAGCATCATGAAAAATAAAGGCAGGAACTGCAGACTGCTTAAATAACAGCCCAGTGGGAAGAACCATGCATCTATATGCCCTTGACAAACTGTCTCAAATGTGCAAAGTTTGCTGAGAGATTTGTTTTGACCAACAGTATTTAACTATGTGTTCTAGACTATATTCCAACCCAGGATCCTCCTACTTCAGCCTCCCCAAGTGCAGAGATAAGAAATGTAGGAGAGAATTTAACTCATACACATTTAGAAACTGATGTATCAAATACTTAAGAGAGACGTTAATAGCTAACACAATTTAAATGAATAGGATGTAGGGACTGGAGCAACAGCTCAGTTGGTAAGATGCTTGTTATTTAAGGATAAGGAGCCAAGTTTGATCCTCAGAACTCACATGAGAAGGCTCGGTGTGGCCACACATTTGTAACTCCAGTACCTTGGAGGCAGAAACAAGCAGATCTCTGAAATTCACTAGCTACCCAGTCTAGCCTAATCAAAAAGGTGGATGGTACCTGAGAAACAATACCAGAAGTTGACCTCTGATTTAAACACACACACACACACACACACACACACACACACACACACACACAGACACACACACATACACACACATTCATACACAGACACACACAAGCACACACACCAGAGTACTCCCATTTCCCCCCAAATGTAGAACATTGTTTTCAAGAAGAAATGTGCATACATTAAGTCATACATTTTAAAAATTCATAAAATATAGATCATACTAGCTAACTAACTTGCAATTAAATGGAAATCAACTCGAACTATCTCTTGGTGAACAATACCCTTTTCTGTTAAGGAACAGCTTAAATGACATTTATTAATAACTCAGATTAAGCAAAAATTCACAATAAAAATTACAGAGCATCTCAAATGAGCAGCATTAAAATGCTACATTCTTCAGGTCTTGAAAGATGTAGAGAAATTAGTACTTGGGGTTTAAATTACACCCTTAATGCATTTATTAAAACAGTTTTAAAGTAAATTGAGTTTGTTCAAGTCAGGGAATGGAAAAGAAAAAACCCACGCAAGTCTTAAAAAAGAGAACAAAAAGAAAAATAGGACATTAAAGGCGATATTAATAAGCTGAAATAAAAGAAAGAATAATAAAGCAACAAGCCCACAAAGCCCCTCAATTAGATGTTGATAAAACAACAGAAGCCATTAAATCTGAAAAGGAACAGAGACTGGAGATCAAGAACAAGAATGATCGCCATTTAAAAACCATGAGAGACAGCCAAGACTGCGTTGATAACAGGTTTGAAAGCTTAGCAGAGATACAAACATTTCTAAAAGGTACAGTTGAGATACGGGCTCAGGATACTAAAATAATGTAAATTATTGCATGGCTGCAGCAGGCACAAGGTTCAGGCATGGAGAATGCCCACTTTCTGGGGAGACATCTGCTGTGTACAGAACAGCAGCAATCCCAGTGTGTGTGACACGTGAGAGCAAGAGCCAGGGGACACTGGGCTGTCTGAGATGCAGGGCAGGAGTTGAGAACTACCTGCTGACCTGGGGTCTTAATTAGGGTCTTACTACTGTGAACATACACCATGACCAACACAACTCTTATAAGGACAACATTTAACTGGGGCTGGCTTACAGGTTCAGAGGTTCAGTCCATTATCATCAAGGTGGGATCATAGCAGCACCCAGGCAGGCATGGTGCAGGAGGAGCTGAGAGTTCTACATCTTCATCTGAAGCCTGCTAGGAGAAGACTGACTTCCAGACAGCTAGGATGAGGGCCTTAACGCCCATACCCACAGTGACACACCTACTCCAGCGAGGCCACACCCACCCCAACAAAGCCACACCTCCAAATAGTGCAACTTCCTGGGCCAAGCATATTCAAACCATCATACCTGGTAACCCTCATGCCCTGACCTCCAGAAGAGGAGCCCTAACCATAGGCCCTGCCCACACCAACCACACGCCCTGCCCTGAGTAACGCCAGCTGCCCACTACAGCTCCATGTACTTCAGCCCCCTGTGCTTTGAGGACATTTTGTTTGTTTCTCCTCAGGTGGACAACACAAGCTGATTCACAGGGAGTAAGGAATTCACACTGAAAACTGGTTGTCACCAAGAGGCTTCTTCTAAAAATGAGGATAGATTCTGGTAAGTGACGGTACATTTTGCCTTACTTAAAAACAAACAAAAAAATTCTTTGTATGTATGTATTTGTGTATAATGTATGTATGTACATGCATATATGCATGTGTGTGTATGTATGTGTGTGTGTGTGTGTGTGTGTGTGTGTGTGCGCGCGCACATGCATACATGGGTTCTTGCCTTTTCTTCCCGTTATTCTATTTTATTTTTTATTTAGGCAGGGACATTTTGCTCTCTGTTGCTGTGTATCCCAGGTTAGCTGACTCACCAGGCTCCTGTATCTACCTCCACCTAACCATAGGAGCAGTGAGATTACCTGACACACTGTACCAGACTCAGCTTTCCACCGGTTCTAGGGGATTGAACTTGGGTCCTCAAGCTTGCACAGCAGTTGCTTTACCCCCTGAGCCACCTCTCTGGTCAAAGACAACTATCTTAAATAATCCTTCGGGAAACTAAAAGTTGTTAAGAATGGCAACGTCTGTCTGTAAAATCAATGGCCCTAGATAGACTAAGGGAAACTACCATTTTAGTCATAGCCTCACCAGGGGCCAATTTTAGGAGAGAGAATCCAGTTATAGAAGTGAGACTTAGCTCCCAGGAGAAAGGAACTGTGATGCTATGATAAATAAATACACATCATCTCTCACAGGGACCTATTGTCAGCTACCACGGAGGCTCGGAAGGGTTGCTACAGAATCCTGGTTACCAGGAATACCAGGGACCTTTATGGCACCATGAAATCACCCTGGGACCAGGCCTGAAGTTAGCTCATGTGAGATCCATTGGGACCACAAGCACAGCCGGTGCTGGTAGGCTGAGGACCTGCATGTACGGTTGGAAGTTTGCACATTCAGGTCTGGTGTCTTGGCTTAGTTAGAGGTAGGATCTGGTGAGGGGTAAGACAAAGAGCCCTGTGAAATTGCCTCCTTCCATCCCCCATACACAAGCCAGGTAATAGTCAATGGAAATCACTATCAGATTCTAAAATGATGGATAGAAATTAATTCCATTCTTTTTTTTTAGGTTATTTATTTTGTATTAGTGAATACACTGCACTGTCACTGTCTTTAGACACCCAAGAGCACATCTGATCCCATTACAAATGGTCGTGAGCCACCATGTGGTTGCTGGGACTTGAACTCAGGACCTCTGGAAGACCAGTCAGTGCTCTTAACCACCGAGCCATCTCTCCAGCTCCAGCGCTATTCTTCTAAAAGCCTAAAAGTGCATGATGGTGATTCCCATCCAGAATCGCTTCAGGGGGTCCACCCCTACGGGGACTTGCACACATAGGTTTACATACATACACATTAACAAAAATAAAATAAATTTAAAAACTAGATCTCAGACTGGAGGAAATGGTGCATGGATTGTTTGGATTTCTCTATCTGAGCATTGGCTGTTTCAATTCACTGGTCCTTTTTATATTTGATTATAGTTTTTGTCCCTCACTTGCTGAGGCCATTTAGTATATCTAATCCTTTGTTATATCCTGAAAATTGCTTCCATAGTCTATGTAGCATGCTTGTTTACTTCATCTATATACATCTTTCATCTCCTTTATAGCCGCTTTAAACTTATTTCCATTTTTATCATTCCATGCAAACCACTGTCTCTCAGTGTCTTGACAGCGCCTGTGCTATCAAACGTGTTGAGGACCTCTCCGTCCTCATCTTGCTAACCCAGTTATTTGTAAATCCTTGGCCTCTTCTGAATCAGTTCATTTTTTTGAGACAACACTGTGGGCTTGGCTTACTCATGCTAGGAAGCTGGGTGCCTCCTGTGGCCACAGGTCCAGAGCTGACCTTGGCTGCCTGTGCCTGCCTTTGCCTCATCAGAATCCAAGGCTAGCCTGAGCTACAAAGTGAGTTCAAGCCCAGCCTGGGTTATAGAATGAGACTGTCTTTAAAAGAAAAAAAATGTAGATTTAAAAGAAAGAGGAGGAGGAGGAAGAGGAAGAGGAAGAAGAAGAAGAAGAGGAAGAAGAAGAAGAAGAAGAAGAAGAAGAAGAAGAAGAAGAAGAAGAAGAAGAAGAAGAAGAAGAAGAAGAAGAAGAAGAAGAAGAAGAAGAAGAAGAAAGCAGGAGTAGGCACTGAGGCAGCCTGGCATGTCCTGAGAGCAGGACAGATCACATGCGCACAACACAGCTTTCAAACATGAAGAGTTACAGTCATGAGAAGCATGGACACTCCTTAAGAGCTGACATGAAGGGTGTGTCTCACTGACTGTGATGTGCATTGAGCTTGTCCTGTCTGTCATGAGGACAGTGCCTTGTATGGACCATTGTCAGCATCACTGGCCCTGTATGGACCATTCTCAGCATCACTGGCCCTGTGTGGACCATTGTCAGCATCACTGGCCCTGTGTGGACCATTCTCAGCATCACTGGCCCTGTGTGGACCATTCTCAGCATCACTGGCCCTGTATGGACCATTCTCAGCATCACTGGCCCTGTGTGGACCATTCTCAGCATCACTGGCTGCATCCTTTAGCAAAGCCCGAGTAGCCTCCCCACTTACAGGCAGATGGGTGGGAGGGATGCATCCTGGCTCCCATCAAGACATCTCTGAAAGCTACTTCCACCCCTACCTGACTCAGCAGGAACATCACAGAACTTCATAGAAAGTTCTACCCCACAGGAGAAGACTTTCCTGCCAAGTCCTTGCTGCAAACCAGAGCTAGGCACAGAATTTCAGTTAGAAAACGTTTTGTTTGAGCCTTTGAGTTGTTCTAGCATTCTCATATTCAAACGCCCAGTCTCGTCACCCAGAAGTTGGGTTTTCGGCTTCTGTGGACAAATCTGACGAGAAGCTCAGACTGTGCTTCCCACCCAGTGACTGCCCTCCTCGCACATGCTTAGCCTACAGGTCTCGGTTTCTGACCTTTGACCCCAGCCTCCTGCCCCCGGGAAAAAGACTCCCCGTGTTTAACGGGCATGCTCCATGTGTCTTAGCCTATGTCAGAAGTACAGGCATGTTTGCGTCTTTCTATAGCATCAGGATTGAATGAAGAGCAATCAGTTCGGAAGCTGCATTGTTCCGTCGTCTGAGGTTTGCTGATCAGTCCTGGTGTCCCTTGACAGCTGGCAGTCAGCACAGCTTCTCTTCTATCTGTCCTAGCTACTGATATCAACGCTTACCTCATATGTTACATGCCACAGTTAATATGACCTTTTATAGATGTATAGGGAAGTCACAGAGTGATTGCAAAAGGGGTAAGGAGGCCCCAAAGAGTTCTACAGGGCCTTATTAGAAGTAGAAGCAGGAGGTAGATACGTTATATATTGTATATTATATTATACATTTACTATATGTCATATGTCACATGCTATATGTCATAGGATATCACATGTCATATGTCATGTCACATGTCACATATCACATATATATCGTGTCACATATCATATCATATATATCATATCATATATCATGTCATATCATATCATATATCATATATATATAGAGAGAGCAACAGATGGTGTTGTTTTCATGCCTAACTAAATACAGAGTGATGCTGCCTGTATTTGAATTCAAAATAGAGTCAAATGATACCTGTGAATTGAGACTCTCAGGGCCAGGCACTGTGGGAAGTCACTATTAAATACAATATAGAGTAACTTAGAGCAGGGAACAGCCTGATCTTAAGATCATGAAAAGGAGAGTTTGCAAATGACACCTGTGTGGCCAACGCGGCTCAGCTCTTCCCCAGCTCTCTGCCATGTGCTAGCACAGAGGGAATGTGGTCCCAGCCATGACCTTGCTGACAGAAGCCCCCGTGCAGGCAGATATTAAACCTGTGACAGGAAGGAGAGCAGTCAGGCTCAGAGCGGCACCAAATTAGATCAGCGAAGTAAAGATGAACCTGAGTGACCTTATCAGATCGCAGAGGAAATGAGTAAAGAGATTAAAAAAGATGAGAAAAAAATAAAATATAATAACAGAAGCACATGGCTGACCGTGGAAATCCAATGAGTCAGAGAAGTTCACCACAAAAGATACTTAGATATGAGATGGGATTCAAAAACAAAAGGCATCAAGAAAACCTGCTGACCCACAGGTGGCCACATCGACCAGTACAGACGCGCCCAGAACAGAGATGGGCTCCAGAAACAAGATGGGAAACTTTTATATTTTCAGAGGCAACATAAAGTGCCTCTGAGGTCACCCTAAAGAAATGGATGTCCTAAAATACCTCTGGGCCAACGGCAAAAGCGTAGACTAATGGAGAGGGAGCCGCAGGCCTTAGACACTCACACCAGCCTCCCCATATCTCGTGGTACGGGGGAGGGGATGCTCACAGGCCCTCACACAGGAGGCCTTCCTAATGTCTCATTGCTGCAATGTTACTCCAAATGTGAAACTCAGAATCCTGGTCAAAGGCAGGTCTGCAGCCCCCACCATTGGGTGTTATTTTACAGGTAGGAAATGCAATTCAGAATTTGACATAATTAAGCAATGGTCCATTGATTTACCTACCACTGTAAACATGTCTCTGACTCCTACTCACTGTGTTAGCTCTTAATGAGTTTATCCTTAAATAGACATTTACCGAAGTCTCGACAGCAGCAATTCCGGAGTGCCTCGGGGCTCATCCATATTTAGCCGAACTGAGTTTGTTATCTTATTCACAGTCAGGGCTGACGTGGGTGCTATGATTTCTGATGGTCTTTAAGATGTTTTACAACCTTTATGTATTCATTTGGGCTGTGCGTGCCATTGGGACATGTGGAGGTCAGAGAATAATTAGTAGGACTCGGTTCTCCCACCATGTGGGTTGCAGGGACTGAACTCGGGTCTTCAGGCTTGGCAGCAACCACCTTTCCCGTCTGAGCCATCTTGTCGACCCATTCGCCCGAGAAGACGGAGCTCTGGTTTCTCCTACGACGATGCCTGTGGCATGTCACTTCTAACACAATCAGCCAGGCTCAGAGTTAAACTCAGCCCCCACACGGTGACTCATTCTCAACAGGAACCTGCTGCTCTTGTTTCGAAGCCAAATGTTGGTGAGTGGCACAGGTGTCTCCCAGAAAGACAAGGAGGAAATAGTAATCGTGAAGCGGTTCACATGGCAACAGCTTGACGGGCCGCTAAGGATACGTGGTAACGGAGGATAATGGGCCTTTCACTCATTCTCCCTTGCTGCTGTCAAAAGAGAGTTGGAGATTTGGGAAGGCAGTCTGACCGTTCCGTGTCAGTCAAGTTGTCTTTTCAAAGTCCCTGTAGATTTCCTCTCCCCACTGGTGACTGGATTTAGCCTGGGGCAGAAAGGATGGAGAAGGAGCCTGGGTGAGATGTCTAGTGCCCCACCCCCTACCTGCCACCAGCTGCCCTGCACCCAGTGGCCCTCAGCTGTGAGAGATCGGTCTCTGCAAGGGCTGCTCACAGCCTTAGCCCAGTAGATGGTGTAATCCTGCATCTCAAGGCCAAGCATAAGGGCTGTGTGTGTGTGTGTGTGTGTGTGTGTGTGTGTGTGTGTGTGTGTGTGTGTGTGTGTGTGTGTGTGTGTGTTGGTGTGTGTGTGTGTGTGTGTGGGGTGAGATGGGGTGGGCGGTGAAAGAGTGTCTCCAAGCAGCAAGAGCATCTTTCCCTTCCCTGAGCTACACTGACTGGATTGCTGTAGCTGGCTGGGTTTCCATGTACCTCCCTCCCCTTAGGTGAGTATTGAAGGCGCCTGTCTGTCCATCACGTGCACCTCTCCAAGAGTTTGTGTTGGATCACTTCCTGCTCCAACTGATCACCTGTTTCCCACTACGAAGGAAATCACAGGGGAGACCAGCTCGGCCCTGCTCTTCCCCAAGGAACTTCCCATGTCCTGGTGGTGGTGCTTGGTTAACAAATAGGATTCACCTATGGAGCTGGAGTGACTGGGTAAAGGACTTCGTCCCCAGTGGGTTGACATAGGTTAGAAAAGCCAACTTTGAGAATCTTTACATTTTTCCTAATGATATATATATATATATATATATATATATATATATATATATGGGTTTTTTTGGTGGTTGTTTTTTGTTTGTTTGTTATTGTTGCAGCAGTCAGAAGTGAATAAAAATGACTGATTGGCCCCGGTCAGTCCGATAGCCATTGAATAAAGAATATTTTGGTTTTATGCGTGTTCTTATTTCGTTGAGTTTTGATGTGGATGCTCTGATTTGTTGGTTACTTCTGGGTCTAGCATGAGTTTGTTTCCATCTCTTTCAAGTGGAAGCCTCCAGCACTGCTGGGACCTTCACTCATTTCTAACAGGGCTATTCCACGCTGCAGATCCCCCGGATGTAGCCTTCCCCCGACACGATTTTCATTTTATTCATTTCCGACTCCTGTAAGTTTTCTCCCAACTTCCTCTCTGATTATTTAGAAACAGTCTGGTTGTGTTCCCAGGAGCTAGAAGCTTCCAACCAGGTTCCTGTTTGCTCCTGTAAAGGATCGATAACGGAACCAGATGATGCTTCATGCCTGTGTCCCAGAAGCGATGCCTGCACCAGGCTGACCGCCAGGAGAGTGTCCTCACCACCCGCCGTACCATATCCTGATGAAGTGTGGGGTCTGTGGAGTGCAGCCAGCAGGATGAACACCTCCAGTCCTGTACCTGCAGCTCTCAAGAGCTCTCTGCGCACTGTGTAAGCATTCAACAAGGCATTCGCACTTCCTATTCGGCTACCCAGGTAGACAAGAGCTTGGGTCCTGTCTCTGCTTCTAGGTTCTGTTCAGCCCATATTTCATCGAAACGAAATTCACACATAGGATTATTGACCCTCAAGTAGACAGGTCAGCGGCATTTGATACTCTTACGGTGTAGCTGAGCTTGACATCAACATGGTTTCAATTATTTTCATCCTCCCCCAAGATCACCCTTCACTTTTAAAAAGTTACTTCCTACTCCTTCTGATGACAGTCAGCTCCCTCTCCGTGGGTTTACCCAGTCTGGTAATTTCATATATGCAAGTCACCTCCCACAGTTGGTGACCTCTATATCTGATCATTGTCCAGTGGGTTTGCTTGTCCTGCGCCCTCATGGCTAAGAACACCGACCTTGCAGACAGCGGTTGCAATGGCCTGTCTACCCTCCTGTGTCAGAGGCTGAAGCTGGGCTAAGCAAGTCTCCCCTTGCAGTCTCCTCCAGCATGTCCTCACCCTCCAACCTCACCCCCTGAATCACAAAGTGGCACGTTCACTCTTAAGCAAGACTTGGCTTTGTTGGTGTGTTGCTCTGGTGATGAGAGGGGAGAGAGAAGTCACAGTCTCTGATCGAGAATATTTCTTCATTTTTGTACAGTCGCAGTCAAAGGCAGCGTCTGATGTGTGTTCTATACTTAAAGGTGGGTAAGCATATTGGATAGATTTCACATAGATTTTAGTGTCGGGAAAACGTTTCCCAAAACCGTGTCGGCTTTGCCCTATCTCACAGTGAGACAGGCAGAACCTGTCACAGGTCACTTATTTCCCTGACTGCCGAGAGACTAAATTTAGCTTTCAGTTGGATGAACTGGGTGACTGCATGCTTGGGGAATACTGATTTCTCCCTTGCTGCCCAAGGGTTCCTGGGTTTCAATCTTACATCTTTTTTTTTTTTTTAATTTATTTTCTTTTTAATTGTGTGTGTGTGTGTGTGTGTGTGTGTGTGTGTGCGCGCGCATGCATGCACCTAGGCATATTCACACAAATGTGGGTGCCTATGGAGGTCAGAAGAGAGTACAGGATCCCCGGGACCTGGAGTTTCAGATGGTCATAGGCTGCTGACTATGGGTGCTGGAAAGTGAGCTGGGTCCTCTAGAAGAGCAGCAAGTGTTTTTAACCACCGAGCTGTCCATCCAGCTTCTGAAACTTATTTCTTGAGAAGAAAGAAAACAGCCCTTGTGGTCACAAATGTATTTATTATGGATGTCAAATAGTAATTGTATTTAAAAAAGCTACATTGTGTAAATTGTAAAAAAAAATTATAAAAATCACGATATAAACTTATATAAAGCTATCATGGCTTTATAAAATTCACATATTATTGAATTTGAAAGAACACCTGACTATCAACCTATTTTAAAGACCTTGGGTGCCCCACTCATGCCCCTCCTGTACCTCTCTTCTCTTCTGGAAGAGAACCTCTGGAAAGAAGCCAAATCCTGACCCTTCCTCGATGGCTGGTTTTTTAAGTCTTTGAAGACTCTTCCCTGCTTTAGGGTTGGTCAGTTTGAGGAAAGAGGGTGGCTTAGTGACTGGCTCACAGCTATTGTGTAAATACATTCTACTCCAGCCTTGGGATGGTTGAGCCTGTGCATCAGAAGGGGCCCCACTAGCAGGAAGAAAAGCCTTTGTTTAAGCTAACACATTTCTCTCAGGTGAGGAGGAAGAAGCCAGCCATCTTGGAAGCACACCATCTTTACCTAGCCTTGGTCCCGTTCCCTATCAGTCTACCTATCAAAGGATCCGACTTCTAGTCCCTTATTATCACACTGGCACATAGCCCCTGGAGATCTGTGCTCCCCGGCCATGGTCACTCACAGTTGGTGCTAGACTACACTATCCCTTTCCCCTCCAGGTGAGAGGAACCCATCTGCACTGGCCAGAGTGAACTAAGGAAGGTTGTGTGATCATAGCAAAGTCATGGACGTGTGCATATAGACGAAGGTGCCACACAGAGGGAGTATAGCGTTCACAATGGGAGGCTGAAGTAATTGGCACCCACACTGCACCTTCGCCCCGGGAAGAAGCTCTTACCTGAAGGATGCCTTCCGCCACTGAGAGAGGCAGTAGACACAGCGCTGATTGGACACAGCTATGCAACATTCACCATGAACTCAGTGGAGAGAAGGTGTACAAGGAGCCTTGAGACATTTCCCTAAGTCTGTTTGTAACTTCAGAAAGCTCTCAGGCCCCCAAACTCAACAGATCAACGTCAAAACAAATTAAACACAGGAGGCCCCTGGTAAACTATGCCTCTGCCCAGGAGGAGCCTGGTTTTTCTTTCCATGATGTAAATTCTATTAACAAAAACTTCTAAAAGGAGAAGCCATGGGGAGGAGATCTAAAGATGAATGATGATGTTTTCAAGGCAGGTCAAAGAGATCTAAATTCCTAAAGTCAGGATCTATCCCCCTCACGGAAGACTCCCAGGAATGCTCCCTTTGGGGGCTTCTCTGAGTTCCTGTTAACTTCAGTGATTAATGGTTTGCCCTTTGAAAAGGCAACAAAACAGGACAAACAATAAAACCTCACCAAGGAGATAGAGTAGGATCCAGCGGAAGGAGCGTCGCCTCTAATGTAACTCGAATATAAGTAGGAACTAGCTAAGCCCATCAGAAGCTATAGAGGAAAAAGCTGTATGTCTGACACTAGCTGAGATTAGGTTCAACGAGAACATATTTCTGCTAATATTTGTTGACTAAGATTGCTCCCAATTAGGTCCTGTTCCCTGGACTAAAAGTGACATCCGTGGCTCACACAGCTCATTAGACCCAAAGAACATGCCTTTAGCAGGCAATTCCCAGGGAGTGGCACAGTCACAGACACTGTCCTGGGCCACTTCGTGCTGATCAGGAAAGACCTAATTCTGACAGGCAGGCAGGCAGGCAGGCCTAACCCCAGGTAAGAACTACCTGAAAAGAACAATACTGGTTTACTTCTGAAGTAATTGTGACAGTATCTTTGCTGTGTACATCTTCCCCTTGTCCCAACAGCCAGAGTTGCAGTCTTTTGTCTCTGCTTAATTCTTTAAAGTCAGGACCTATAAGAGATTGAATGAGGATAGCCTATGTGGAACATTTATTATTTATAGAAACTAGTAACATTGTCTGTTCATGGCTGCTTCCCCTAGGGTGTTAGCCAGAAACAGATGAGCCTTATTAAAGGGTCTTTTCCCTCATTCCCTGACTGTTCAGAGTGATTCTCTTATGTGTGGGGTGGAGTGTGTGTGTATGTGTATGTGTATGTATGAGTGTGTGTGTGAGTGTGAGTGTGTGAGTGTGTGTGTGTGTGTGTGAGTGTGTGTGTGTGTGTGTGTGTGTGTGTGAGTGTGTGTGTGTGTGTGTGTGTGTGTGTGTGTGTGAGTGTTTGTGTGTGAGTGTGTGTGTGTGTGTGTGTGAGTGTGTGTGTGTGTGTGTGTGTGTGTGAGTGTGTGAGTGTGTGTGTGTGTGAGTGTGTGTTTGTGTGTGAGTGTGTGTATGGGTGAGAGAGAGAGAGAGAGAGAGAGAGAGAGTGTGTGTGTGTCTGTCTGTCTGTCTGTCTGTCTGTCTGAGTGTCTTAGCTGGCCATTCCCTGTGTGCTTCAATAGTTGACACTCACAAACCATCAAAATGCTTTACCAAGGAGCACATTGCTAATTGTCCAATGGCACAATTGGGCCTTGTGTTGTAAAGGAGGTAAGTTCAGGGATTTAAACCCTCACTTGTGGTTACGCATAGTTCGGAGTTGCCTGACCACATCTGGAATTGTTGGAGATGAGGTACTTGGGAAGAGTTTGAAAGCCTAAACACCCACCTTCGTCAGCTCAAAAAAAAGAGAGGACACTGGGCTTCCCGGACAGGTAGCCTGCAAGGCACCTGCAGTTCTTTATAGAGGTGACCAAGTTAAGAACACTTCAAGAACAGTGCTATCCACCAAGAAAGGTGCTTTTAAATTATCTAAGAATTTGAGGCAGGAGGCTCTCTGCTTTGTAAACGTATGTAATATAGCCTGCCTAGGGCAAAAGATGTACTCCATAATTTTATAAAAACAACAGCTCATGAATAAACAATGGGTTTAATGCAGTGCCTCAGGCTAGAGATGGATTCAGAGCCAGCCCCACCCTACCTGCTCCTCCACGCACTGCTGGAGAGGCTGCCTCTGAGCAAAGTCCAGTGTCCTTCAGTTAGAACTTGAAGGGCATTGTGTTTCCCCAGCCTCAGAGGCAAGGATGTGGTGAAATCTGGTGAGGAGGAGGAAGACACAGGAGCTGTTGTCCTGAAGTAGCAAGGCAAAACAATAACAGATGTGACTTCTCGGGACTCTGCTTTATTCCCACAGTTGAGTTTAAATGGCAGTGTTGACAGCCAGCAGGCTGGCCCTGTGGGTTCTGAGCTCAAAGATACCTCAAGTCAGGGGGACTCAGCTGGTTTCTGCGGCTAAGATTTCACAAAAACCAAGTCCTGACTTCTGCTCACCTCTTCTCCAAGCACTGGTCCCCCATGGATTTTGAACCATGGGGAAGGATTCTGAAAGTGAAGGGTGCTGGGTCCTTTTAGAGAGAACTGCCTTCCTCAGTGGACAGCTGCTTCCAGTGCCTTCTCGGGGGGGGGGGAGAGAAAAGTGATAGGTTATTTCTTTGCTGCCGGTGAAACGAGCCAATTCAAGCCAGATTAGATTAGATCATATTAAAGGCAGGTTTATTGGAAATTGAGGCCAGAGGAGTTGCCATTGGGAGGGTGGGGAACAGAGAAAGAGAGAAAGGGTATGAGCATAACGAGAAGAGAGAGAAGAAAAGAACAGAGACCAATGTGTCTGGATTACATAAGGAGGAGCCTCTGTGGGAAAGGCCAGCCATGCCCCTGGGCTGGAAAGTTCAGGGCTGGGGACAGGGCCTGCTAGGTAGGGACTGAAGGATGCTGGAAGAACAAGGAGGTCAGGTCTGCTTTGGTATGTAAAATATGCACCTCAGCCCTTTGTCCCAGGGTGTGAAACCAAACAGAAGGAAAGAAGGAAGGAAGGAAGGAAGGAAGGAAGGAAGGAAGGAAGGATCCAAAAGACAGCAGTACTCATCCAGGTGTTAGATTAGAGCTAGAATACTCAGTAAAGTTTTTATAACTTATTCATTCACTTTTAAAAATTGTTCACTGGGAAACTTGTGGTGAAGTTTCTGCTCTAACTGTTTTTGTTTTATTTTCCTGAGTTGAGGATAGAACCCAGAGCCTTATGGGTGCTAAGGGAAGACTCCACAACCAGACCACACCCCAGTCCTCCATCTTCCTTAAGGTGTGCTAGCAAGTTGATTCTAATTCATCTTCAAACCGAAATAAAACGTGCTAGCCAGCACATCGCTAAAGCCCTCATCAGCGAAATCAAGATGTCCCAAGACTTGATCTTATGGCTTGGGCTCCTATGCCTTACGTCACAGTGGATGGATCTGTCACAGGTGACCTGGAGTCCATCAGACCAGCACCCAGCAGATGACTTGGTCCACTTCTTGGTGATCTATCTGGTAAGCTGCTCGTTAAATGATGCTATTGTTGCAAATAAAAGGATGCAAACAATTAATTAAACAATTAATTAAGTTTTACTGAAAGTCACTGCATCTACTCCAAATCCATCCTGGATTCTTTATTTTAATGCAGTCACGCTCAGCCTCAAGGATGTTTACATCTATTTTAGCTGCATAATGGAATTTCTGTGCCTCAACATAGAGCGTGCCCTTCTCCTATCTTTTCTTGTAAAAGATGCATTGTATTGTATTAGATTGTATTGTGTTGTGCTGTGTTGTGTTGTATTGCACTGTATCGCATTGAACTGTATTGTATTGATTATGGGCCTGTGTGGGTGTTTGGCCACGCGAGTGTAGTGCCCACAGAGGCCAGAAGAGGGCTCAGATCAGTCAGTTGTCAGCTGCCCTCTATTGGTACTGGAAACCAACTCAGGGTCCTCTGCAAGAGCTGCAAGAGCGGTGCCATAGCCAGAGCCCAGTGGTGGAGCCCAGACCGACTTCAAAGTGGTAATGCCCCTGCTTCTACCCTGCTGACATGAGCTACTATAACTAGCACTGTCCTTTTGTCTTTGCATTTGTTGAGCTTAGTGGAGAATATTAACACTATTCAGCTAAGGCTGCAAGCCAAAACTACTCCACCACCACCTCTACCTAAAATCTGATTGCCAAGACACCTACTAGCATACAACTGTCCCCATTCTTCGCTCTAGACAATCACGGCACGGGTTTTGTATTCTGCATTCTGGAATCACGTCTCCATACTCAGATATTGAACTCCCTTCTGGTACCAGTCCCAACATAGGATTTGTGCTTCCTGGTAGTCAACTCTCTCCTTTCGCTTCTTTTTAGCTGCAGTGCTGTGACCTGTTTTGCTGTGCCCTCCCCTCTCCCCCGATGATGAGATGATACTGTTGAAACTGTGAGAAAAATAATTTCTATCTGAAGCTGCTTCTGTCAGGTGTTTGGTCCCTAGAAAGTAATGGATTCACCTAGGTTAATAAGCAGAGGCTGAGGCAAAAACACCTGACAAAGAGGGAGGCCGGAGTCCAGTGACTCTTTAGTGTACCTACCCATGCAGCTTGGAAACAGGGCAGAGATGAGTGAATGCTGGTCACCAGTGAGAGCACAGTGCACACAGCAGCCATGTTGCCACCCATCACAGCGATTCCCCCTGAAGCTTTCAGCAATGGTCAGATTCACCTGACAGCCAGAGCAAGGGTCATCCCAAATGAGGATCTATTTCCAGAAAACGAACTTTGTGGAATGACTTTCAAGTCCAAGGAAAGCAGCCTAGTTCTCACTCGCATAAGATGAAGAAGGCTTCATCCTTTTCCCCAGTGTTCTTCATTACAAAGGAGCCAACATACCACAGAGTGAAGAGAGGTTGACAGGTTTGTCCCTAAATGGGAGATGGTCACAGAAATGTGGGGGTTACTTGAAAACTCTAGAATGTTTTTGAGAGTCTTCATAAAAGCCATTTCCCTAACTTGTGAGCTCCATGGTTTCTCTGAGCCGCAATAACCACTAATCTAGTACCACAGAAGCTTCAAGGCGAGCCCCAGTCTATGCTGCCTTCATAATTACAATGTGTGCATAATTCATGACTTGTATTTCCCAACCAGTTCCAGAGCTCTCCATGTAGACAGTTAACCAGGGCCTCATGTCTTACAGATGTGTTTGTTTCTTCCACTCTTCCTAGGCTTCATGTACCAAGTCCACCCGCCTTTCTTCATGAGCCATCAATACTCCATAGCTGCTTAAAACTGATGTGGGCTCTTAATGAACACATCAACACTGTGGGGCCAGATGCCCCTTTCCCACCTTTCACCCAGACACCCTGAATTCCTGTCCATTGTCAGCACTGTCGGCACCAGCTCTTAATGGGACAAAGAATGGGTTTGCTACAGTGTCTGAGGTGCCCATTATAAGTTCCAAAAGAAACACTCCAGTTTCAAATATCCTCTGTTCGTGGATCAGAGCTGTATCACCTTCCGCTGTCTTTTTGAATCAAAAGCACTCAATTCAGAGCTTTGTACAGAAAAGCTCTTTGCTTCCTGGCCCATTTTTGGCACAGTGTTTGTCTTAAAAATTTAGAGTTTTGAGAAATTAGAAACTTTTTTTAGGCCTCCAGTCCCAGGTTAAAGTTCCATGGTTCTAGTCTAATAGAAGGAGACTGAACTTGATGAGCTTCGTGCTGGCCCAAACATTTACAAGACTGCCCTTTTGTATCCGGTTGGCTCCAGTTCAAGTTATGAACTAGAGTGTTAAAAACAGAACTTTTGGACCTTTAATGTTTTTCACAAACAACCACATTAATTCCAATTTAAAAGAATTTAAAATTTTACATGTTAAAAAAATACTCCCGTTCCCATCCTACATGGATGGAAATATGCAGACAAGGAGATCAAAACAGAGATGAGCAGTATGTCTTGTCCTGGGCACCCTTGACTGGTTACATCTCTCACTGTTAATGAAATCTCTGTAAATATCCCTCTGAGAGGCCACTTCTGGGGTCTCAGAACCTTTTACATTAAGGGAGAGAGATACTGCTTTCTTTCCACCACTACAGTTTTGACTCTTCTAGAGAGGACAGAAACACCAGAGCCATAGGTGTGCCCAGCAGGTAAATCCAGAATTGAGGACCCTGCCATCTTGGACATTCACCAAGAAGTGGTAAGAGGGGAGTGGAGCCCCACAGCCAATGAGGTTCATCCGGAAGTGTGCAGCAAGGCGAACATATAAGGAAGAAACTGTGCTGGAATTGCAATGAGAGCATCTGGGCTAGGTGACATCCTACTGGAGTCAAGTATGAGCTTCCAGGACTGGGCAACTCTTTAACTTCCGGTGTCAAGTCATGTTGTCGGGAACATGAAATCCCAATTAAACAGTCAAACTAGAAATCAGAGCACCAGTCTATCAGAGCTAGTCCTAGAATCTCCTCCTTTGAATTCTTGCTTTAAGCTGAACGTTTGGGGCTGGAGACAGGGATGGATCCAGAACACAATTGAGGGCGTGGCAGCAAAGAGTCTTGAGGCAGAATCAAGTTTGAGAAAGTACACAAATGTGGTGTATTAGTCATGTTTCCATCACTATAACAAAATACCTGAGGTAGTTAGTTTACGTAGAAAAAGGGGTAACTGGGGCTCACAATTTTGAGATTCCAGCCTGCAATAGGTTGCTCCATTGGTTCAAACATGTTGGGAGTCAGCACACTAAGCAAGGGCACATGGTTAGAGAGAGGTCAGGTGGGAACTGGATAGTACTATGTGTAATGGGTCCAGTCAATAGGAAACCTAGTTATAAGTAGGCATTGGATGGCTGGAAATAGTTTAGCTTAGGGACATCCATTAAAAGGTGACTTTTGAAGAATGTAGAAAGAAAGAACATGGGCAACTCAGGGAACAAACATGCTGGTTCTATTTATGTTGTAAAGGAATGTTGCTGTGTTAGGCATGGGTCCACAGCTTCACCCTTTTTTTTTTTTTTCCAGAGCTGAGGACCGAACCCAGGGCCTTGCGCTTGCTAGGCAAGCACTCTACCACTGTGCTAAATCTTCAACCCCCATGCTTCACCCTTTTTTACTTTGCTTGGTGATGCTGGGTAGAGGAGGCTGTGATTGTATACTTCTAGTTGCAATGCTAGGATGCCTCAATAGGGGGCGCTGAAACAAACCGACACCACCTTGACCTCAAGTGTTATGGCTTGACTGTATCCTTCTTGGCTACCACTCAGCATGGAGGCTGAGCAGCCCATGGAACAATTCCTTTCCACTACCATTTCCGTCAGTGGTGACCGTTTCTAGAGAACATAATCAACAGGATGCCATCCCCAATACCCACCCACTTCAGGCTGTGTTCCTGTAGCAGCCAATTGATACCCTGCCTACGTGTTCTGATTCTCAGCCTCTGTATGGGGGGAGGCTCTCCTCGAAAGCCCTTAGTCCAGATGCAAGATGTTCCCTCAGAGACACTGGTGCCATACTCTTAGGCTACCAGACTATTAAAACATATGACACCCTGCCAGCCCCCAACCCCATCACAAATTTCTTGAGAATCTCATGTTGGAAGAAGAAAACATCTAGGAACCAGGTTCCAATCAGAAGGACTCCTGTAGTAGAACCAATTTATGCTTATCCCCAATTAGCTCACAAATAAATGAGACTCAGACTATGGTTACTTTATTTGGCTTAGATAATTACTGGGGGTGTGACCCCCTAATCTACTTTTCTGACTTCTGGCTGGGCAACCTACCCAGCAGTGTTCCCAAAATACTTGCTGTTTCTTCTGGCCATGTGCTCATACCTCCTTTCTCCTCATGGTCTCTCCTCTCTTCCCCTTTTCTCCAGACCCACCTACTTTTAATCCTCCAGCAATTGGCTGTAGATTAAGGAACAAGGTTTGCACAACAAAAGCTTGCAAATATGAGAATTCACCCAAAGACCTAGATCTCCTGATACAGAATTTAATGTTACAAAACATAGCAACAGACCAAACCTCAAGGGACTCCAGTTTGATAACGGTGATGGATGGAACCATGCCCTGACCACGACTACTTAGGAATGCAAACCTCTTGCCCTCTGTTTGAACCTAATCCTCCCGTCACATCTCTGAGGATGGACATGGGTGTGCCCACTGCATGTTTTCCTTTATTCTTCTTCCCCATGAGGTTTAATCTATTTGTGGGCGATGATCCTAGCTTGTTAGGCCTCAGACCAGCTCTCACCTATACAAGTCCAATGTCAAGCCCTCTCCTCACTGAAGGGGAAGCTACTCCTTTGCACTTGCTTTTCCTGGACTCTTTAGGGAATAGTGTTATACTCTGAGCAATGAACCACTTTCTCTCAACCAGCCATTCATTAATATGGATGCTGTTGTGTCCGATTCTAGCTTGTGGAAGGGAGTTTTGTTTTGTTTTTGTTTTTGTTTTTTAAGACTGCTTACAACTTCTAAGCAGGAAGAACAGAATAGAAATAGAGAATGCTCAAAAGTCAGCAGCAACAAAGGTTAGAACAGACAGCACCAAATAGTGACAGTTTGCTTACCATTGCCACAAGGCCCTGGCAGGGACACTACAGAGAGAGCCACTAATGAGAGGCTGAGCTGGATGACAAAGCAGGTCACCTCCAGCTGAGAATGCCCGAGATGCTACAATTCACTCTTTTTCTCTCGCCTGTCCCCAGCAATAATTGACTTTCCCAATCCCCCTCAGCCCAGAGAAGACACACCCGTGCCATGGTGTTATATGAAAAGGCATGAACTCGATGTGAGAGAGGTGAGAACAATTACTGTTGAATTAAACTTGTCCCAGGGATGTTTTGAATGACCTTGTGACAGTCCTCATTAGTACCATCGCCTGATAACAATGTATTCTATTTCACAAGCATCTACCATTGGGATTTCGAAAAGTATGGTACCGTGTTTGGAGCACTAAATGGCCAATGGGTGGGCTGCAATCACCCCGGTCCCTATAGTTTACTGTGTAAGACATGTTGGAGAAGCTGTGATTGGCTTGTATCTGAGTCTTAGGGGCGCTTGATGATGTCTATAGGTCATTGTATCCCAGGACAAAGGATTACACCAGGGTCACATAAACTAGAAATAGAATTAAAGACAGTTTATTAAGAAAAGGAAAGTGTTCTTGGAAATAGGAATGGGCTATGAATGGGGAAAAGTATCTACTCAGAAGCACTAGGTCAGGAGTCTTATGATTCCTTTGTAGGTCCCACATAGTACACACCATCTCTTACATATGTGTCATGTGGGCTTTTCTCAGTGTGAGTTTCCAGTCCTCTGCCAACTGCCTGACTTCACATGCTAACCTTTTAAACATTAATTTTATTATTGGTCATGTGCACATGATGTATGTGGGGTATGTGTGTGTGGCATGACATGCACCCATGGAGGTGGGAGGACAATTCTATGGAGTCAGTTCCCTCCCTCCACCTGTCCATGATGGGTCCCATAGGGCTGAACTCAGGTCACCTTGTTTGATAAACAAGTGCCTTTACCCACTGAGCCAACCTGAGGACCCCGTGTGTGAATCTTGCTACAGGTCTTTCCAGCCCTTACTCTCCCACCACACAACCAAGTAGACTTTGAACAAAGAATCAAAGGTCAAGCATTGTGGAAGACATTCCTTCTGAGAGTCTGACCAGCAGATGTTCCCTGACTAACGATGGGTTAGTATCCCAGCCAGCCTACCGTAAGCTGAAAAGCATGCATATTAAAAGCTGCATCCCATATGCTTTAGCCCTCAGAAGCCCATGGATAACAGTACAGCATGAGAGAGCATTCCTTGTGGGTTGTTTTGTGGAATTCAGCCCTTGCAACTTGATGCCTCTGCCTAGCTCTGCCAGGGAGGCTCAATCTGCCTACCTCTGGCCTTAGAAAAGACACAAACTTAAAACTCCAGGAACAAACACAGATCACATTCAGACCATCATTAACTTGATTGAACTGTTGCAAATGGACCCATCCCAAGGAAGTGGGAAAGCACGTATGTCTCGATCCAGCCCTCTGTAAGTAAAGTGCTAAAAATACCAGTTCTTTTCTGTGCACGTCGACTTCACACACAGGCATAGGACGCTGTCCTTTCTGTAGCTCTGCCCTACAGCAGGGCAGCCTAGCACAGCCATTAAGTTTCCAGTGACCGCTTCTCCACTCTCCAGCAATTTGACCTTTAATTTTGATGTAATGTTATTCAGAGGAGCGATAATTTACAGCCTCATCTATCACTGTAAATCTTACATCCTTTAGCGACTGGCAATGACCTCTTAGCCCCATTCTTTTCCCCATAGTTTACGTTCATTTAATTTCTCCTGCTTTCTGTCTGTAATCGATTTTAGATTTCTATTAGCTCTTTCATTCTGAATTCAAAAGACTTTTAGCTATTTCCTTTCACCTTAAGAAGCAGACGCGGCCGTTTGGTTTTGCTGGGTCTGCTCTACATAAATAGCTCTTGTTCTTCAGTCTGTCTAAGTGTTAGCCTTTAAAGGCGGCTGAGCACACACAGGAATAGTTTCTTTGGCCACCACGTTCTTTTACATTTCTCCTTTACCATTTCCCATCTCTTCAATCTTTTATGTAGCTCGAGTCTCATTTCTTTTAGCCTCTGAAATCCAGTAGAGTAGGTGTTAATTAAACGAGTCTGGTAATTAAGACAGTGACAACTTTGATCATCAGAATAGAGGCCATGACTGATGTGGTGAGAATACTTAGTTGTGTGAGAAAAGAAAGGAGGGAAAGAGAAAGATGAAAAGAGACATGGTCCTAGTCTGCTTTCAGTCACTGTGATAAAACACTTTGACCAAAAGCAGTTTAAAGGAAGGAATGGGTTTATTTGGCTGATATTTCCTTCGTCTATCACCAAGGGCCGTCAAGGCAGGAATTCAAAAACAGAAGCCTGAAGGCAGACACCATAGAGGAACACTGCTTGCTGGCTCACTGCAAGACTCATGCTCAGTTAGCTTTCTTATACAACTCAGGATCACCTGTATAGGGAATGGTGACACCCGCAGTGGGCTAGGCTCTCCTACATCTGGGCTGTTTCATGATTATTGCTGCCTTCCACTAGGTCTGCAATAAGAATAAGGAACAAAAAGTGAAAGCAGTTTTCAAATTGGAAAGTGGCTTCAGTTGCTAAAGAGATTGGGGCCGTTAATCAGAAGCCCTGGATTTGGCAATGGGATGAGAAAGGTGTCCTATGGGGGAAACCCTCACCCACTGATGTCTCCAGGACATAAAACAGCTTTCATTTAAAGGTATTTTGCTCAACAGAGCTGCCTAGGGAAGTGTTTTTCTGGGTTTCCCTTTTATTTTATATGTATGTGTGCTTCCCTAAATATATGCATATGCCTTTACCTGCAGAGGTCAGAAGAGGGCTTCAGATCTCCTGGAGCTGGAGTTTGGGGTGTTTGTGAACCACCATGTGGGTGCTAGGAACTAAACCTAGATCTTCTACAAGAGCAGCAAGTACTCTTAAGTGCCGAGCTATCTCTCTAACACCCCACCCCCAACAAGTTGCTGAGGGGGAACCAGAGCATAATTTAGTGTATCTTATATGCTGCTGTTTTCTTGCAGGCAAGTGAAATGCAAGAGTTAGGAACATGGGGGCTTGCAGCACATTTTTCAAGAAAAGCTTAGGAGGTCATGCAACTTATAATAGGGTTGTGTTCCTTGCAAAGTGTTCCAAAGTTGGTTATACCTAAAGCTTTGAGAGTGAAGCCTAAATTGCAGGGGAATCCCCAGGATGTTTGAGATGCCAGAAATATGGAACATGCGACTTAAAGCCCAAAATTAACCTGTAAGCCCCAACTGCCCAGGAACTCAGTAACTTTCTGGAATGCTGGGAATTGTAGTTCTTGGGAAAAATATCAAAGCCTCATGGGAAAGTATAGCGGCCTATAAGTTTGTCCTCATTATGCCCTTGTAACACATGGCTTGGTGCCTCCTCAGGTGGGAAATTCTGGGGAATGTCCCTGACCAAAGTCCACATCTTGATCAGTATTTAATATTTAATAAAGCTTGCTTTAAATTTGGTGCAAAATGGGGGAGTTAGTTTTTCTGGTGAATCACAGGATTATAGTACCTGGGGAAGCTGTGTGCACCCAGTGGAGTTGGTACTGGAGAGAGGCTCTGTTGTGGCAGGTAGCCAGGCTCAAGGTGTGGGCTGTTGATTCCTGTCAGAACTTGCATCATGGCACTGTGTGCTCCGGGTGATGGACATATAGGATACATAGGATTTAGTGTCTGCCCTGCAGAGCTTCTGTTTATCTCCGGTCTGGTCTCTTCTTGCAATCCTCTTGTTCCTCCCTTGGGGAAGGGAATATTTATATCATGCCTTAGAAGTATATACCTTCCTTTTTGATTTCTTTAGAGGCCCAAAGCAAAGCAATTGCCTTGGAGTTTCAGAAGAGACTGTGCGTTTGAATAGCTTTGAAATGGGGATGGGGGCGTGGGGGGATTTTAAGTCAGATCAAATGCATTTTGCCTTATGAGATGGTGATAAGCATTTGGGGGCCAGAGGCAAAATATTATGGTTTAGCTCTGAAACCAGACTCATATTTTGGATGTTTATTTCCCAACAAGTGGCATTGTTTTCAAAGACGGTCAAGCTATTAGGGAGTGATACCGAGTTAACAGAAACAGGTTACTAGGAGCAGGCCTTTAGGCTTGGCCCCTGGTTCTGGTCATTCTCCCTAGTCCCTCATGTGATACTGCTACCATGAACCTTTGCATGCCCTCTGCCACGATGGATGGAAACTTCTGGAACTGTAAGGCAAAATAAGTCCTTCCTCCATTAAACTGTACCTGTTGGGTATTTTGATCAAAGCAATGCAGAAGACCAAATAAGTGCCACCAGGAAGACATGATAGTCACTCTTAGCTGAGCCATGGAGGCAAAGGTGACAACGGGGTCTTCTGAGAGCTATGAAGATGCTAAACCATTCTTGCAGGGCTCCTGCAAGAATTAGAGGCAAGGAAAGGCTGAAGTTGCATTGCAGGTCCTGGGTCACAAGGAGACCAGGATATGATGAACAAGCGTAGTGAATGCAAGACTGAGGGGGTAGAGCAGGAGAGGACCCTTGATGGTGCATGGCTCCCCGAGAATAGCTTTGGAAAGCTGCTGAAGAGAGAGCACTACTCTCCCCTCTTTCCTCACTCCGGGGTAAGCATTAAGCACGGAATATATAATAGGCCAGACTCCATTAAGCTTCCCCTGCTGATGTCAAGGGCTCTAGCCGGGACTGCCAAAGCAATTCCAGGGCAAACCGATTACCAGCCCAGCAGGGAGAGGGGGTCATCTGCAAGTCAATGGCTGCCATTTCCAAACCTATTAATCCAGCGACGATGTACAGTAAAAGCCAAAAGATGAACATGAAACTTAGGGTGATGTTCCTCATGTCACCACCCTGTTCATGCTTCATGACTACCCCCTGGGGCATGTTTTTATTTAAACAACTTTTAAAAGCAGTCTCAGAAATGAGTTCTTAGGTGGTGGGAAGTAAGTTCTTAGGTGACTGGTTTCCTTTTTGTCCCAAGACCTGCTTTCCTTACCCACCTAGGTTCTCCGGCTCTGGAGAAAGTCCCTTTCTACTGGACACTTCCCTTTTGAAGATTCACAAGAGAGGACCAATCAGTAGGGCCAACAGAAAGACCATGCAGCAGAACTGGAGGAATCCCTTAGCATTTTGTACCACACACTCCGTTTCAAAGGGATCCTGCAAAGAGGCTCCTCCTGTGCTCCTGGAGAGAGGATTCTCACCTGACCTGCATGTATGCATGCATGCAAATAAACCTATAAGAAACCCCCAGGTCCACCCACCTGCCCTTTTCTGTCATCTACAGGCACCCTCAAGTCAGCCCCTGCCCCACTCTTCTCTTCTTCCCCTGTAACACTCTATTGTTACATACCTACAGACCTAGGGGTCATTTTCTGCACACCACATTCTTTACTTCCATTCACTGTCATCCTCGGGTACATTTAGAATTCAGTAACTTCCATCAGTAGGCTCTTAGCTGTTCCTGGGCAGAAATCCTTACACTCCAGAGGGTTTTAGAATTAAATATGAAATGATTTAAATAAACCAAACCTGGACCTTTATATAATAGATAATTTAGTATACATGCAATATTTAAAAGCATGTGGCTTATTAGTAATGACTACTCCGCGTCTTTCATCGTCTATGGTTTATGAATTGGCTTGGATGCCTCATTTTAACTTGAACATCGGCTAACATTTTTGGAGATTTAGAATGCACAGAGAATTTTAGTTGTGTGCGTGCGAGACCAGATTTAAAGAAATTACTGAAACTGGGAACGGTCTCGCTATCATTTTGTCTTTAATGACCTGGAAGAGGATTGGCAGCTGTATTCTCAACCCAACAGCAGGAATCAAAAGTTAAATCTCTAAGGTGGTCAGGAAACCATCTCACCAGCCATGTTAGTTAGAAGTCCATGCCTTGCAGACACATTCCTCAGAAACGAAGATGAAATGGAAAGTGTTTCGAGACAAACAACGGCCTAACAGGGTTGCAGAAGGAGCTCTTTGGGGCAGAAGGGAAGCAACTCTGGATGGACAGACTGTCGAGCAAGCACAATCAGTGAAGCGGGCAAGGGTGGGGGTTAGATTTGAAAACATCACCAACCATTTAGAAAAATGTGTCATAGGTTTCAAATGCAAAGCCAAAACACAGGGGCCAGACACAGGCTAGCGGAAGAGAGCTGGCCCAGCTACAGTTTGCTGTAGAGCCAGAGTTTGAGTGACAGCTGACAAAAAGAAAGGAAGAAAGATGAAAACACATGATAATGTCTCAGAGATAAATGGGTAAACAGGAGCATATTATCCTGGAAAGTGATGGAAAATTCGTTTATACGTTAAGCCAAGGGTAGATGGACAATATTTAGTAGGCAATAAAAGAATAAAGGATATACAGGCAAAACACCAATACAAAAGACTAAAAGAATAGTTTTTAAGAATGACTGATTAACCCAAATAAGTCCCAAAAAAGAAAACGGAGTAAAAAATATGATGTTCCCATATGGACTTCCTGGAAGATTTATTTCTACGGATCTTATTTTCCTTCCCGTGATAATGATCCTTTCCCTGTGTCTGATCAGAAGCATAGCTGAGACAGTCACCTGGGAGACACACGGGTTTAATGAAGAGGGAAGACCACCTTAAAAGACAGTGGCATCATCCATGGTCTGGGAACCCAGACTGAACAAGACGGGAAATGGAGGGAACCAGATGCAGGCTGGGATCTCCCGCCCTCTGCACCCTTGCCTGTTACAATGAGTTTTAACCAAGTCTTAACCTCATGGTCCTGCCTCCACGAACTCTGCCATGCTGTCCCTGCCAGGAAGGAGTCAAAATACGTCTTTGATCCTTATGTTGTTTCTAATGAAGATTGGGTCATGAATCTTCAATTAGAAAAGTAACTAAAGCCAAAGTAAACAACACCACTGTGGGGGGTGCCCTTCATGTTACCACACCTTCCCCATTCTACCACTACTTTCTATCAGAAAGTATAGTGGAGAGCTGGAGGGGTGCTCAGTGGTTGTGCTGCTCTTACAAAGGACCCGGGTTCAGTTCTCAGCACCCATGTGCTGCCTTATAACCATCTATAACTCCATTTCCAGGGGATCCATGGACCAATTCTGACCTCAGAGGACACTAGGCACACTTATAGTACAGAAACATACATATGGCAAAGCATTCACATACATAAAACAAAGAAATCTAAAGGGGTTGGGGAGAGCTGGAGAGATGGCTCAGTGGTTAAGAGCCACTGGGTGTTCTTCTAGAGGGCCCGGTTCAATTCTCAACGCCCACATGGCTGCTTACAACTGTCTGTAACTCCAATTCCAGGGGGTCCGACACCCTCATAGATATACATGCAGGCGGAACATCAATGTACATAAAAAATAAATGATTAAAAAAGAAGAAGAAGAAATAGGATGGGGTTGGAGCTCAATGATTAAAAACACATACTGCTATTCAAGAGGACCAGACTTCAGCTCCCAGTACCCACACAGGGTGCCTCATAACCACCCTTAACTCCAACTCCAGGTATCTGGTGCTCTATTCTGGTCCCTGTGAGCACCCACATAGATGTGCACAGATGCACATACATTAAAAAATAGGATAGGCATAAATAAAAATACATATTTTTCAAATATGGAAGCTAAGTGCATTTGTATGCATTTTGATAAATAGACATACTCTGTTAGAGGAGCAAACAGCAGGGGTAGCTTATCCAAGAAGTTTTAGCTACTACGGGATTGGATCTTAGGTCTTAACCTTATCTTTTTCCGTCTACACGAGGCAGGGCCGGGGGAGCAGTGGTGAATGCAACAGATGTGGGGTGCCTGTTTCAAGAGCCAAAGCGTCCAGCCTGTGCTGAGTTGAGATGCATTTTTGCCAGATATCGGGACTCAGTAAGTCTTTAGACGTTTGCTCGCTGAAGGATGTCTGGGTTCTTTCCAGCCTGGGATTCTTACAGATCAAGCTGCTAGCACACTTTGTGTTCAGCGTTCTGTGCGAACGTGAGCCCTCTCCTTTCTCTTGGATGAATTCCCAGGAGTCAAAGGCAGGGTCATGCGTTGGTTGCTCTTCATGCTGACAGAAAGTGTCAAATTGTTTCCCGGAGCAGTTGAACCACTTTGCACTCCTACCAGCAGCCTGTGAGGGATCCAGACTCTGCAACATCCTTGCAAGCATGTGGTGTTGCCCCTGTTCCGGTATCTGGTGTCAGATAATGTCAGCATGGCCGCCATCTTGCTTCTGGCGTCTGTTAATTTTCTGTTTTCACTTCCTATAATGTCTCCTTGGTTCTTGATGGCAGGAGCGACGTTCTATTTGGGGTGATGTATTTTGAGATTCCGTATCTTTTAAACCTCAATTTTTAGCAGCTCTTACATGAGTACAGGGGCAGGCGCTGGAAGGGCTTCAGGTTTCTACGGGCAAAATGGGGCCCCAGTAGTTCACAGGGCTCTACCCACACTGGACAGATATGGCTACCATGTGATGGCTCCCCTTAATCATTGGGCAATTATGGACATCCTGCCTTGGACACTGTGCTGGTGGAGATGGGAAAGAGGACCTTCTTACTTTTGGGCAGGATGCTGTCCTCATTTATTATGTGACTTCTGAAGCTACACTAGTGGACACTTGACCCCTGATCCTCAGGCTTCTTATTTTGCCCCTGATGACAGGGAACTGGCAGAGACGTCTTTTTTTTTTTTTTTTTTTTTTCCTGTAGAGTTTAGCTGGTGTAGAACCATTATCATCTAGGTTCTTTTCTGTGTTGTTTATCACGGGCCGGCCCTTGGCGAGAAGAGGCTTCTGTTGGCACTTCCGTTTGTACCTTTTGGTTTTCAGTTTCTTGAGTTTCAAATGTGATGCAGATGCAGCAATGAAAAGGATTTAGGAAGTGTGCCAGCCACAACAGCATCCCCAGGTCCCTGCCTGACTTCCCCCCTGCCCTTCAAGTCTTCCATATACCACAGCCTCTGATGTACTGGGCAAGGGGAACAGAAAGAAAGGCAGCCGCTCCAATCCCACAGTGGCTGTTTGGCAGAGACTAGTTTTAAAGTTTAGTTTAGGAGTCAGGGAGATGTTTCAGCCTGTAAAGTGCTTGCACAGTGGAGAGGCCCTTGTGCTCACAGATAAGTACAAGAAAAAAACAGGAATGTTAACAAGCAGGCTTGTCTCTTTGGCAGAAGGGAGGTATACTTGTTTTCCACACACAAGGCTGGGAATGGATACTGTTAGTAGCCTGGTGTTCTGTGCTAACTGTAGGCTGAGGTCACACCTGAATCTCCTGACAATTATGTTTGTCCCAGACTCTCTTCTCTAGACCTTTATCCCGGGCACTTGTTTCTCAGACAATAGTACCCATTCTTAGGGGAGATGTCACATGTACTTGGTAGCTTGAAGACCACAATGCTATCTGTATGACAGAGAACTCAACCGATCTTCTCTGGGTTCTTAAACTATAGAACCAATGTTTTTGGAAGAGGTCACATGTGCTTTGCAAAAGAGTTTTGATGTAGTCATGCCTTAAGCTTTATTGTTCATATGGGATTGACACAATTCTTACCACGAAATATACCCCCACCAAATTGTATTGTATTTAAGCGCTGAGAAAATAAACTGCCCCGTGTCAGACTCTAGGACCCCAGATAACTACGTCATGTTGTTACACAGCCTTATCTGTCAAGTCAAGGAACTAGCTGTGATACTCTCACAGGGAGAGGATGTAGTCCTAGAATGGTCGTCATCACCCAGTTCCACCCAGCAGCAGGCACCCTTGTCACCTGGGCCCCCACAAGCTTTGACCGCCTTGAATTCAGATGTGTGTCCCCTACTGGGTGTGGAAATGCATACCTCTAAAGGTAATCCTAGTTGCTAGCTAGGCTGAGGCAGGAGGATCATGAGTTCAAGGCCATTCTGAGCTACATAGTTGCATAGTGTAACACACACACACACACACACACACACACATTAAAAAATTAAATTAAAAAATATAAGGGCTAAGGAAGATGGTTTAGTCATTAAAGTACTTACTGTACACGCATGAGGACCTAAGTTCAATCCTCAGCACCCACATTAAAGTATGTTGGTCCATGTTCATAATCCTAGTGCTGGGAAGGTAGAGATAGGTGGAACCCTGGTGCTTGTTAGACTATCTAACCCAGCCTAATCTGAGAGCCCCAGCTCTGAGTAAAAGCCCTGTTTGAAAAAACAAGGTGAGAAGCTACTTAGGAATGAAACTCTAGGTTGAATTCTGGCGCGCGCGCGCGCGTGTGTGTGTGTGTGTGTGTGTGTGTGTGTGTGTGTGTGTGTGTGTGTATACACATGTATATACACACATATATGTCTATGTATATATGTATATACACACACATATAAACATGTGTGTGTATATATTCATGCACGTGTGCTTGTACATGCATATAAACACATGAGCTAAGTAAGATAAAAGATAGTAACTGTTTTGACATTTGGCTCTTTCTCATTTTGATTGTTTCCATGCCAAGAGACCTTCTCACTCCAGATCCAAAAGCACATGTGGCCCCAGCTATACCAGTAGAAGAATTCTGAGTCCTGACGTGCAAGCCCAAGAGGGAGACAGAGAGACCAGAGCTGGCAGTGCCAACCCATCCTCTACCATGAAGAATGAGTTTGCCTGGAGGAAGAGCACAAGAGAGACCAAATGGTTCAAAAGACAAGACTCATCTATCTGTAGATGAGGAGGATGTCCACCATGATTTCCTCATTTTAAAAGCACATTCATTTATTTCTGGGGAGAGGGAATGTATGCCGCAGTTTGCCTGTGGCGGTCAGAGACAACTGTCAGGAGGCGGTTCTGTCCTTCCACCATGTTGGTTCTGGGTATTAAACTCAGGTCAGCAGCCTTAGCCGCAAGTGCCTTTAAATGCTGAGCCATTTTGCCAGACCCTTGGTTTCCCTTCTCTTCTACTTTCCCCAATTTTGTTCAGCCATTCCTTTTAATGGTACAAAGTGGGAGAAAACCCAAGTACCAGTGGGACCGGGAACTCAGAGGGAAGATGTCCATCTGAAGTATCTTTAGAGTTCTCTTGCAACGTAAGATCACCTTGACTAGATTAAAAACCCACAGGAGCTCATCCTGAACAGATGGCCTCATGGAGGGGACTAAGTACTGCAGAACCCTCAGAAGATCAGCTTCAAAAGAAGTCTCAGCATCGTATTTCCTTGTCAGAGCAAGACCCAAGGACTGGAGGATGGGTTTGGGGGAAGCTTTCAGGCACGCTGGCCCTGGATGCTGAATCAATAACTGGGGATTCCAGACAGAAATGTGACAAACCGTACACCTTCACAAGGTCAACTTCACAAGGGTGTTAAGCTCCAACAAAAGGTGCGTTGGAGTGGAATGTGTGGAATGGAGAGAGAGTTTACAGAAGATCTTGGGCAGGTAAGGCTCTCCTGGCCATCCTTGAAGAATAGGTGGTATTAATTAAATGCAGCAAGCTGCTCACAGGAGTGTTTCTAATGCCAAGTAGCCTTCATCTTTGGGCAGTTATGCCAAACCTTAGCTCTGGAGAAAAACAGCAAGACTTTGTCCTTAGCAGGGGAAATATTATACAACACCCTGTCTTATTGAATTAAAAAGTGAATTCTAAAGCAAAGTTGTATTTACACACACACACACACACACACACACACACACACACACACACACACACACACACTACAACTGGCTAGTAGAAAAGCTTGAAGGTTAAATTCATGAGGTTAGGAGACATTCCTAGTCAGCCTAAGTGTTCCTGCAAAAACGACCTTGTTTAACCCAGGCAGATGAAAAGTCTTTGTTGCTTTTTCACAGCGTAGCTTGGCCTCTTTTGCTCACGAGATTTAGCCAATGAAAATGAATATGGTTAAGTTAAACACACTTAATCCCGGGATTTACTGTGGGTTTTTAAAAATCGGTGTCAAAGTGTTCGATTGTAACTCTCTGTTGCAGGAACTTTCCCTGAGGCGATGTGAACATAGATCTGCTCACCTCAGAGCGGGTACCAATGGCAGCCCAAGGAACAAGTGTACTTAAACCCAGTTTGGTGAACCAGTGAACTTATTGCGGATGCTTCCAGGAGGGTGACCCTAAAACAGTCACATCACCAAAAGTCTACCACAGGGAGTGATGCTTTTCATCTGGGAGCTGTTCCCCATCCCTACCACAGCGAGTCATACAACCAAGTTGTGAACACAGTTCTCTGATCCATCTATGTGCCTGCAGATCACCCGGCCTCCCACAGACAGAGCTGGTGCTAGACAGGCTAACACCCACAGGTCTGTGTATGTCTCTGCCATCCCTGGGCATGCAGTAAGCATAGAGTTTTAATTTTTTGCCCTCAACATTTGGGTAGGTATTGTCCATTTTAGTAAAATGCTGTCTCAGCCAAGATCTGATGGCCGCGTAATAGACACCATGACCGTGGTAACTCTTCTAAAGGAACACGTTTAGTTATCATCATGACGGGAAGCATGGAAGTGTGCGGGCAGACATGGTGCTGGAGACGGAATCTAGAGTTCTACATCTTGATCCACAGGCAGCAGGGGGAAAATGTGTTACCCTGGCCAAACTTGAGCATATATGAGCCCGCCTCACAGTAGCACATGCCCACCAACAAGGCCACACCCACTCCAACAAGGCCACACCTATTCCAACAAGGCCATGCCTCCTACTAGTGCCACGCCCTATGAGCCAAGTATTCAAACACATCAGTCTATGGGATCCATTCTTATTCAAACTACCACACTTGCCAAATTTTTGCTTTTTGTAACAATTATGTGAGGTTTTAAAAGCAGGCCACAAAGTCCTGTATACCATGCAATTTGGGGTGGCTGATCATGCTGATGCCAGAGAAAGGGAACTCCAGGCCCCAGGGCACTCAGGATCAGCCTGTCAGCAGAGACATTCAGGAGCTGGGGCAGAGGCTGGGCTCCCCTAACTCAGTCTCCTCCGTATAGTGTGATGTCACTCTGTTTTACATCTGTCTGTCTCTTAAGCTTCTGGCTTTGATTACATTTCTCCACATGAAACGCCTTCTGTTTTGATATTCTGGTTTGAGCCCTGACACTGTTTTAAAAAAGTCTTTGTTTTGCTCTTTGTGTTTGCTTGCCTGGTCTCTCCTTTTCCTCTTCTCCATAAAGTGATGGTGGGTTTTGTTGTTTGACATTTCCACACTGCTTTCACGATTTAGTTACCAAGTATTTTTTTCCTCTTTTCCTTAATTATATGTAGAGATGTTGTTCTTTATTTCAGAAATCCCAGCTATGCCTCTTGATGGAGGAGAGATTTGCAGGGGAAAGCCATTAAATGGCGCAGAACAATGCTTGCCTTAAAAAAAAAAAAAAAAAAAAAAAAACTCAAGGGAAATAGGGGGAATGGATACTGATCATGATTTATCTCCATGATAGTAACTGAGAAATAGTTACCCGAGAGAGAAAGAGAGTGTGTGTTTCTAAATGCCATCTTAAACCCTCAGTCTCTTGAAAATGTACATTGAAAAAACCCAGGAGGAAGCAGCGTGTTGGGGTGTTAGAAGTACAGCATGTACACTGGGATCCAGGGAGATGACTCAGCCTGGGAAAGTACTTGTTGCACAGGGGCAAGGACCAGAGTTGGGATCCCCCAGCACCGAATAAATGCTGGGTTGGCAACAGCAGTCCACCTATAATTCTAGCCCTCAGAAACAGAGGTACCCAAGGCAAGCTGGCTAGCAGTGCTAGACAAACGTCAAGCTTTAAATAAAGGGGAGGCTCTGTCTCAAGATATAGAGGGGAGAGTGTTTGAAAATAAAGCCTGATATCAACCTCTGGCCTTTATATGCATGCATGCGTACACACACACACACACACACACACACACACACACGATCAAAAAAAGCAAGCTGGGTTGTTAAGTAGATACCAGTAACTTCTTCTGTTTAGTCAACATCATTATCAGAATAGTGATTACCAAGAACAGGAAGAGGTTGGAGAAATACTCATTGGAATTTATTGTTAAAATTAATGGCTGCCGAGAGAGGAAGAATCAGTGTTCTGTGGGGTTGAACTCTGATAAGTTATCTAATCCCAAGTGGTCAGCCATATATACACGCAACACTAATGGAGTGATCAGGATTCAGTTACACACACACATACACACCCATACACACACACACACACACACACACACACACACACACACACACGGACACTAATTTAAAAAGAGATCATGAACTGAGAAACAGTTCATGAGACATGGGAAAAGTTGGAGGTGAGTAGTGGTCCAAATGAGAATGGTCCCCATAAGTTCATATATTTGCATGCTTAATCCCCAGTGGAACTGTTTGGAGATGATTAGGGGTGTGGCCTTGTTAGGGTAGGTGTGGCCTTATTGGAGGAGGCATGTCACCAGGGGTGGGTTTTGAAGTTTCAAAAGCCCACACCAGGCCCAGGCCCAGGCCCAGGCCCAGTCTCTCTCTCTCTGTCTCTCTCTCTGTCTCTCTCTCTCTCTCCCCCCTTTCTCATTCCCTTCCCCTTCCCCTCCCTTTACCCTTCTCTCTGCCTGCTGCCAGTTTATCAGGGTATAAAGCTCTCACCTGTTTTTCCAGCATCAGGCCTGCCTGCCTGCTACCATGCTCCCCACCATGATAATGGACTAACCTTTTGAAACTGTAAGAAGTCTCTCAATTAAATGATTTCTTCTGTAACTTGCCTTGGTCAAGGTGTCTCATCACCACAATAGAATGGAGCTCAGTAAGCTTTTAAAAGGATAGGAATGATGAGACAGTACAGTGTAAAACATTTTTAACTAAAATACTGACCGATGGCTCACCTCTAAAATCTTGAGAATAGCTTTCCTTCTCCAAGTTGGACTTCGAAGTTTCGTGATGCCTAAGGTACCACGAGGTTAACGACAACAGGCGAGCCTGCCCGTTGAGCCAGTCTTGAAGCCTGAGATTGCAAGGAGGTCAGGGCCAGTGAGGGAAGTTTCAATTCACTACTTTTGGTTTGGAACCTTGGACAATAAACTACAGACCAAAACTAACAGGACCATTTTGTAATGCTGCATTTTTATTACTGATAAAGATGAAGGTCTTAAGAAATATTGCAAAGAAATCACAACTCTGAGGTCAGCATCTTCCAACCTGTACACGCATCTTCATAATCGTCCAATACTCCACTATGTTGGCAGAATCTGTTTGCAATTAAGATGGCAGGAAAAATGGCCGTAGTCATAGAAGTGGAGAAAATTGAAGTCAATGTGCTTCATGGGCAGCAAGTGGAAAAATAAATGGGTGAGATTCTCACTTTGGCAATTCGAAAGGGAATTTTTTTTTTGAAGTAATGAAGAGAACAAAAATTAGATAAGATGAGAAATCGACTCTCGAATTGAAAGGCATCAGTCTGTGTCCTAGGTAATGTGAAATTCCAGACATCATCGAGAGCATGCACGCTGCCCTGATGCCCCTCAAATAGAGTCCTCAAATGTTCATTGCATAGAAGTTAAAGCATCTGATAGGCAGGGCATTGGCAAAGAGGATTCAGTTATGCTGAAAAGAAAGCAACTATTGTTGAGTTCAGAAAGTGTACCCAGTCCCTTTGAACCTCTCTCACCTACCTCTGACATTTTGAACTTTCACCAACTCGGTTGCCCCAAACAGAATACACAAAGCAAAAGCTTCCCATTCAATATCACACACTTTGAGGCCATAGAGATGGTTCAGTGGTTAAAAGCACTTGCACAAGCATAAGGACTCTGGATCCCAGCATCCTCATAGAAGCCTGTATGCTCACCACTAATGGAATAGAGGCAGGCCATAGCTAGGGAATGCTTTCTGCAAGCCTAGCAGAAGACCGTGAGCTCCAAATTTAGAGAGAGACCCTGCCTTAAAGGAATACGGTAGAGATTGATATCTGAAACTCTGGCCTCTGAGAGTCTGCGTACCTGCACGTGTGTGTGTCTGTGTGTGTGTGCATACACACACACACAGAGACACACAGACACACAGAGACAGACAGACAGACAGACAGACAGACAGACACACACACACACACACACACACACACACACACACACACACCATACAACTAGACATTAGTTATGAGCTCAGCTGAACTCTGAACCAAGAATCTCTGGAAATAGCTGCCTTGCCACATGGCTCCAAATTTCTCCAGATTCTCCGTGAGGTTCAGCTATATACTGGCTGTATGACCTGCAGTCCATCCTGGTTATTGTACCCTTGCGGTGAGTTCCACAAGACTGAAGAAGGAAGGCTGGGCAGGCTGACCCTGCCTGGGAGCTCACCATCTGACAGGGTTCAGTGTGCAGTGATTCCTCCCACCTGTTCATGCACCTGCCTTAATGTCATTTAATGTCTAAGCTACCCAAGTTCTTCGCCCGTGGACAGGAGACATTTTGACCAGTCTGCAATTCAGAAATAAGAGTGTATAGCAACATCCCCTAAATGATTTTAAAAATGTAGTCCTGGGTGTAGCTGGGGGTGAAGGCTGCCCCAAAGCAACTGAATCAAATCTGGGTTGAGGCTTGAAGTGGGTAATTTGGAAACCCTCCGACAGTTTAAATGCAAACTTGGATCTTAAGCACCAATAGAAATGTCGACTCCAAATTCCTTTCAGCTCTCACATTGTGGTTTTATCTTTAGAAGATCTTTAAATACTTTTCTATTATGCTACAGTTATGCTTACATGCTGGCAGCAAAATGCCTACCGCCCTGCCCTTATGCTCCCACTGAAGCATAAGGTATCCATTCTTAAACACAGGAGGGTGCCGATCAATGTGTGGAAAGTGCTCCCTGGGTAGCATGCACCCCTCCCTCCCAGGAGCCTTCTAAATTGGGTTGAGGGGGCAAAGACATCAACAGCCTAGATTTATAGACCACAGCCTGTTCTTCTGCATCATTTTGGGCATTTGAACCATCCCTACTAACCAGCATCATGATGCACAACTCCTTCATCTAAGAAAACTGTGCCCAACAATGCTGCTATAGAATGAGTTTCCACCCAGTTAAAAGATCTATTATTGACCCAGGATAACCAGGAAGGAGTAGAGAGAGAGGGTGAGGTTAGGAATCGATAGGGATTATTGATTATCAATAGGGACAGGAAGCTGACTTCCTCAGATCATGCAACTTAGGGTATGAGCCAACCTCTAGCAGTTCTTGGAGGGGCAGAGAAGCTACCGAAAGTGCTCAAATCTTAAGTGCACCCATCAGCTTTCTGCTGCTGTGACAAAATACCCGAAACAAATGCTTAAAGAAGGAAAGGTTCAGTTTGATTCACAATGTGGGGGTTGCAATATGTAAAGGATGAGCCACATTGCCTGTGGCAAAACAAGTACATCAAGGCAAGGAGTGCAAGGCGGGCGAGGCTGCATGTCTTGTGACAACCGGAAAACTAGAAAATGAGCCAGGGCTGGGGCCTCAGTATCTTCCTCAAGGGCTTGCCCCAAGTGAACTAACTTCCTCCCACCGGGCTCCACCTCTTAACAATTCTACTGCCCACCCTCCAGGCACCACAAACTGGCAACGAAGCCTTCAGCACAGAACTGAATTTAAGACCCAAACTGTCTTAGTTAGGGTCTCATTGCTGTGGAGAGACACCGTGACCACAGCAACTCTCATAAAGAAAAACATAGTTGGGGCTGGCTTACAGTTTCAGAGGTTGGGTTCATTACCGTCATGATGGGAAGTGTGGCAGTTTGTGGGAAGACTAGGTGCTGAAAGAGCTGAGAGCTCTACATCTTGTTCCAAAGGCAACAGTAGCAAACTGGCTCCCACGTGGCTAGGAAAAGGGTCTCAAAGCCCATCCCTACAGTGACACACCTCCTCTAACAAGGCCATACCCACTCCAACAAGGCCACACCTCCTAATAGTGCCACTCCCTTGGCCAACCATATTCAAACCACTACCCTTCCAAGGGACAAAGGACACTAATGTTGGGGGATGAGACAAGAGAGAGGACGGGTGATTAGTGGACGGGGGATGTTCATACATGATATACTTATGTCAGAATGGCCTTGTGTGATGAAGTATAATAAGATAAAAACGCCTTAATCAAAACATTTCAAGTTTTTATTATTTGAAAATATGTATTAACTCTCTTATAAGATTAGAAAACCACTGAAGGTAACTATTTTTCGGTTCATATTTTAAATTACTAGTCACAGTCTTTATATAAGCTAAGTGGACAGAATTCCCTTGGGCCAGAGCCAAGGATTTCTACTCACAGTTGAGAGGTAGACCCCAGACCACAGTGAAAATCCTCAGCTCAGACTCTAGTGTCTTAAACTCTTGAAACATCCCCTGGCTTCTTGAACAATGGCACAGAGAATCAGGGCTAGACCAGGTCAAGGGGGATACGTGCAGCTCCTCTAGGAACATCCTCTCTTTGATTCACATGAACGTGTTCTCTTTCAGTGGGTAGGAGTCCCAGAGAGGTGGCCCATTGGTAGAGTTGCCACCAACCTGATGACCTGAGTTTGATTCCCCTGGACCAACATGGCAGAAGGAAACAGATTCCCAGAAGTTGTCCTTGGACCTTCATGCTCTCATTTCACAGTACACTTGCATACGCACACATATATGTTACATACGTGTAATAAGTAGGAATGCGTTGTGGAAAACACAGAATTTTGAGCATTTCTTTCAAGTTATCACTTAGACAACAAATAGCTCACCTTATTCTACTCTTCCATTAAAACAATCTTTGGGCTCTGTGATTCTCCAAATAAAAAAACTAAAAAGACACACAACTCTGTTTTGCAGGGTCGTGGGACCTGGCCTCCATGGATGGAACGCAGGTGCCAAGGCTGGCAGATCTGGGCTCAGCTGTTTACCAACTTGCAACGTGAGCAAGACATGGTCCAGCTTCCTAAATCTTCATTGAGTCTATGAAGAGGAGGTCCACAGTCTGTACCGGGTTTAAACGATACGGCCCATTCGCAGGGGTGAGATGAGTCACGCCATGCGCTGTGAGTGGTAACCTTTAATAGACGGGATTATCACTCAGATCTCAGGAGCGAATAGCTAGAAGGTTGAGTGGAAAACACCTCTAGCAGACTCTGAGAAACACCAGCCGTGGTTGGTCGGGCAGTCTGTGTTCTCAGCAGAACTCAGGGAAGCTGACTACAGGCGCCCCACGCAGCCTGCGTGGAGCGTGGAGCACCCTGCAGTGGGAATCACACTCTGGACTCTGAAGCCACTGACGCCGTGGGCCCTGCTGCTGCAGACTCGAGCACGCCCGAGAAAGCATAAAAGTCGGTTCAGACCTTGGAGTAAGACCTGTTCCAATGTGGGAGGGAGGGAGCTTAAGAGAAGTACAATCCTGGGCAAACATCTTCCTCACCCACATGTGTGGCTCCCAGGAGCCTTCATGGAGGTCACGGCCATCCTAGGTGCTGTGGCAGTGGTGGTGGTGATGGTGCAGTGTACAGCTAACTGACTGGGCTGGCCAGTTCCCTTGAGCGTCCCCTCCACTTCCCCGACCCCCACACCCACCCTTCCCCCTCCTGCTTGATATCTAAAGTCTCTGTCCACTTTTTGCAGGGAAGTGACTCTCCCCCACTCTGTCACAGGTTTCAAGGTAAACACCTAGGAGGTGGGGGGGGGGAGAAAGAAAGAAAACCTGGCAGACAGGTCCTCCTCACAGTATTGTGGATACCCTTATCAGAAGCATCGTTTTCTTGCCTGACCATGCTGTTGAAGAGCTGACAACTAAACCCACCCGAGAAGACACCTGGCCTAGCAGGGACACTATTTACACCCTAGTGGACCCTGGAACTCAGCACAGACATGAAACTTTATGAAAGGCTCTGACTCCAGCTAATGAAAATACCAGGACTGAGAACCTTGGGAAGCCAGGCTGCCTTCAGGCTCCCTGCCCAAGGTACAAGCATGTGAGAAGTATTACCAGGCCTGAAAAGTCCCTGAGTGGAACTATACCGGGAAGACTCAGGTGAGCCTTGAGGTAGACCAGGCCTTCGAGGTCTCCAAACATTCCACAGGAGCCAGGTGAGAACACTGACTGACAAGTCTCAGAGTCCTCCACTGAGGATGGGGGATAAACCTGCAACCATGGAGAGGGACTCGACATCCTGCTGTTCCTCGTGTCCTGTGGTGCCCTCTGCCCACGGAGCCTGAGGCAGCTCACTGATGAGGATCATGTCTGAGGTACCCTATGAGAGTACGTGGGCATATCTACCCTGACAGTCTTGTGCTGGATGAGTTTCTAGCTCCCCTGACAGACTGTTCAGGCTTGTTTTTATCACGACTTGACACAAGGCAGAGTCGTCTGGAAGGAGGGAAACAATTAAGAAAATGCTTTCCTAAGATCCAGCTGTAGGGCATTTTCTTACTGATTGATGGGGAAGGGCCCAACCCATTGTGGATGAGGCCATTCCTGGGCTGGTGGTCCTGGGTTCTATAAGAAAGCAGGCTAAGCAAGCCATGGTGAGCAAGCCAGTAAGCAGCACCCCTCCATGGCCTCTGCATCAGTTCCTGCCCTGTTTGAATTCCTGTCCTGACTTCCTCCAGTGATGGACTGCCAATTGGAGGTGTTAGCCAAATAAACACTTTCCTCCCCAACTTGCTTTTGGTCATGGTGTTTCATCACAGCAATGGAAACCCTGACTAGGACTCAGACCAAAGTAGGTCTCTCCGAAGTATAAGGTGAAGCCTGGATCACAAGCCTTAAATATAGCTGATGTCTCCTGGTGCCTAGAAATCAGCCCTGGTCAGGACTAAGCTGACGCTCCCCTCAGGAACTGGCCGGCATCACTGAAATGGACATTATCATCCTTATCATCATTGAGGACAGCCCCAACGGACGCCTTCAGGAGCCAAGGAACAAGACCCATTAGCAAACCCAGCGGCACCTGCAAGTAGGAAATAGACCACTCAGGGAGCTCTGCCCTCCATCCCAACTCTCGGTGTGCTCAGTGTACCTGACTCTCTTTTTCTAATCACTCTCATGACTCAGCAGGATGTCAAAAAGAGAGTCTGAGGTCATGTCTCCTGCTTCTGTGACCAAAGAGCACCCAACTCTATCATGTGTCCATTTCAAAACATCCTGGGGAAAACCTCACATGGTCAGGCTTGCTTGGGTCAAGCCTATCCCTAAACCAAGCAAGGCCAAGCAAGGCCATAGATGAAGGTCCCAGTCAAAGGGGGGAAAGCCTGACACAGCAGGAGAGACCCCAGGAAGGGTCTCAGCCCTAGGACTTCCCCTTACACACTGAAGCAGATGCCGGTAACCTAGGATCAGATCTGGTTGATCACTTGTTTGGTAAACAGAATATTACTGGCATATAACCTCACGTTCCACCTTCCAACAATGGAATAGTGCAATAAGAGACTCTGTGGCCAGCATGAAACGGCACTGTTGACAGAGCAGAAAACATTTGCTTTCTCTTGTGCCAAAGAATGAGGTGTCCCAGCAGAGAGTCCCGAAGCTGTTCCCGGGCTGAATCGCAGACAATCGCTGGCCACGGGATCCATGCTGGCTAAGAACAGCCAATTAAGTAATCAAGCAGAAGCTTTGTGAGCAAGATCTGGTGGATGTGGAGCCGGCACAGGGCCTTTCTTGTGTGTCCTGGTCTTCTGGATGTTTTGGGAAGAGAGAGGTGGGAACACCCAATCTTGAGGTTCCCAGAAACCTGATAGTTTCAGCAATGAGAGATAGAAAACACAGGCTGCAGGGAAGAATGCATTCTTTGTTGATTTATTTTAGAAGTGGGGAAGTGATGTTTTATATGACGGCAGCAGGTTGTGTCCTTCTCACCATGCAGGGTTGCCCTACACACCTTGTGGTGTTGTACGCTGAGGCCACTTGATGTGGCCTCCCCTGGAGGGTCTGTGAGGGCCTGGAAGAACACCCTAGCTCACTGGAAATCGCTCTTCAGAATAATTAAGAGACAGCCACGGGTCCTTTGGGGAAACAGCTATGACATCAGAGCTGGGAGATTGGCTCACACTCCTCTTCTCAGGGTAACAGGTAAAGCAATGCTCTTGCCTCATCACTAACCTTCCAGAGAGCAGGAGCATCAAGACCACAGCCAGAACCACGCTTTCCTCATACAGCTGACACAGGGGAAACAAACAAACAGCCCTGGCCTCGGCCTCAAGGTCAGGAAAGTAAAGGCCAACAGAGAAGTAGGTTCTCTGTCTCTGTTTCTTTCTCTATGTCTCTCTCTCTCTCTCTCTCTCTCTCTCTCTCTCTCTCTCTCTCTCTCTCTCTCTTTGTGTGTGTGTCTGTGTGTCTGTGTGTCTGTGTATCTGTCTGAGCTAGAGTTTCACTTTCTCCCTGACTTCTCTGAGCACCCTATGTCCCTCTGGCTAAAGTTAGACATTTATGTGTCAACTTTCCTTGCCTTGGTGTGGGTTGAAGCCTGAGGAAGACCTCCAGTCTCTCGATGACGTAGCCTTTCCAGCCTGATCTTTTTCAGTAAAACCAATGCACATGGCCTACCCCTTCTCAGCCCCGGGGACCACTGGAGGCTTAGCAGGTGGCACTGGGGTTTCAGAGTTTTCTGTATACCCTCAGGATGCAGGCTTCTTTTGGTGGTCCCATGCTGACAGACAGCAGAAAGAGGCTGCAATCCGGTTCTTTCTGACTCTACTGGTCCAGTGTGCCCTCATAGTCCTGCTCCTTTCCTCATAAATGCCAACAAGCTAATACCCATAGCCCAGAACCACAAACCCAACCTGTTGCCCACTTCTAGACAGAAGGATGAGGGGGTCTCCCGTAGGACGTAGCCTCAGATCTGTGGTGTCAGAATTAAAGCTGTGACAGGTCTCTCTTCTGGTGACTCAAAGGTGCTTTTTGTTCATTCGTCTGTCAGCAAAAGTGAAGCAAGATAAAAGTTCTCACCAAGACGGAGCTACGCCCCATCCTGGCTAACATTTCCCTGGCTAAGACTTTTAAAAAGCATCTCATAGGAGCCTTGCATGCCAATGAGGTTATCATCCAAATTACAACATTGTTTTCTGTGTACTCCTCCCCATTCCCCAGCATTACTCAGGAGAATAGAAAAACAAAACAAATCCACACCAGAGGCTAGACACCGCTGGGAAACAAATCAAGCGTGCTCCCCTGGCATTCATCCCAATGCATACCACGGACGCTGGTCAGAGAGACACCCACTCAGACGTTCCCTAGGCGACCCCAGAATGACACTGCAGTTAGCAGAACACAGCATACCCCACATTGAGGTGGTCCTGTGTGCTTCCCCACATGTGAATAGCAGAGTCCCCCCAGGCAGGTTCCCTGGACAATTTGTAAGAAGAGGGCACACAGCTCCCAGCTCTTCACTGTTCCCTGGTTTATTCCAGGGTCATTGGACTGGCAATTCTTTTGTGACTGTCTTTTCTCTACATTGAGGAATGCCAGAACGTCTTCCATCAATCTGACTGAGTTAGGAGAACAGCATGTCGAAGTAGAGATCAGATTTCATCAGTTTCTTTCTTTCCTCTCTCTCTCTCTCTCTCTCTCTCTCTCTCTCTCTCTCTCTCTCTCTCTCTCTCTCTCTCTCACTTGATGGCTCACACCTGTAATCCTAGCATATCCTAGGCTGAGGCAAGAGGCAAGAGGATTGCTTTTGACCCAGCCTGGTCTTTATTTTTTTTAATTGCATTTTTTAAATTTACATTTTCAATGTTATCCCATTTCCTGGTTTCCCTCCAGAAACCCGCTATCTTCCCTAACTCCCCCCCCTTCTACGAGGGTGCTCCCTCATCTCCCTAACCACTCCCACCTCCCCACCCTGACATTCCCTTACACGGGGACATTGAGCCTTGATAGGACCAAGGGGCCTCTCCTCCCACTGATGCCCTACAAGGCCATTCTCTGCTACATATGCGGATGGAGCCATGGGTTATCCCTGTGTTCTCTTGGGATGGTGGTTTAGTCCCTGGAAGCTCTGGGGGGTCTGGTTGGTTGATATTGTTGTTCTTCTTAAGGGGTTGCAAACTCCTTCAACTATTTCGGTCCTTTCTCTTAGCTCCTCCATTGGGGAACCTGTTCTCAGTTCAATGGTTGGCTGCGAGCGTCCGCCTCTGTATTTGTAAGGCTCTGGCAGAGCCTCTGAGAAAACTGCTATATCAGGCTCCTGTCAGCATGCACTTCTTGGCATCAGCAACAGTGTCTGGGTTTGGTGGCTGTATATGGGATGGATCCCCATATGGGGCAGTCTCTGGATGGCCTTTCCGTCTGTTCTACTCGTCAGTTTCTCACTGGAGAATGAGCACTGGTTCTCCATTGGTTCTCAGAACAGGGAGAAGAGATGCCCACTTCTATCCTGATGGAGTGAGTTTTCCTATGTGTGTTCTCTAAGTGAAGGAAGAGGAATTCTGCCTTCCAGTCCCCAAAGTAACACCAACCAACCGTGGGCTTCGGCGTGCTTCATGGAGACTGGCTGAGGGATGGAGTCTTTGGAGAGAGCCCATGTATGTGGCTGTCATAATGTTCACGGCTAGTACTTAACTAAGCTAAGCTTGTACTTAGTTTGCCCTGGGTTTAAACCCTGGATAAAAGCTTTGGGGGGAGGGAGTCCCAGTAGTAACCGGAGATCAGTAGTTTCCAGAGCTGTCTGCTGTGCTTTCCCACATACCTGTGTCCTGAAGCAAAGCCAAGGCCGCTTAGGAAGCAAGGCGGGGTTGCTGCCCCCAAGTTGTCCTGCACCCCACCCCCACCCCCTCCACTGTTCTGAACGTACTATTTACCCCTGCAAGCAGAAGCAAGCTGGTAAATTCAGTTGTTGCCTTTGAAACACCTGGGGCAGTTGCTATGAATACAAACTACCCAGGCTGCACCTCTCCCAGGGGTCTGCTCAGGGGGCCTGGGTGGGGACCCAGGACTCTGAATATTAAAAGCCCCACAGAGGGCTGGGAGTGCGGCCTATCCCAGCTCCAGGCACTGGTATCTTAAAGAACAAAAGAGAAACCTGAAGACCATCTAACTCAGTCCCTCTGCTATACTTTGAAAGGATAATGGATGAGAGAGAGGAGGGGCGGGGTGGGAGGAGAGAGAGAGAGGGAGGGGAGTGGTCGAGAGGGAACCTGTGATTGGTATGAAGGACCCCAGAGGACACCATCTTTTTGGCAGAAAACCTGTGGTCTGCACTGCTAAAGTAAGAAGCCAGGGGTGTGTTTCCGTGAAAGGCTTGAAACAAGCTAACAACGAAGAAAAGCGGGGGCAGGATTTGTGTCGTGGGTACAGAAAGAACCTCTGTGCGGGGAAGGCGGCTTTGCAAAAGCAAATGTTAGTGAAAGATGCTATACATTAGAGGAAGCTCCCGGGGCAAATCCAGCTGAGAGCACAAGGCCCCTTCTATCCAGCCATCTGCAGTCCCTGTCTGGATGCCCACACAGAGCAGGGAGTGTGAGGCCTAATGGCTTTGGGGCTCAAATAAAAAGGAAACAAAGCGATTCTGGAACAAAAGGACTGCAGTCTGAAAGCAGTTCTTGGGAGAAAGGGCTCCGTTGACGAGCATTCCTCTCAAATGGCGCCGAATCGGGCCACACAGCTAACACACTGTGGAAACGCCCTCGGACTCTCTGTGGATCAGGAGGGGCTTGGGTAGCATCAGGAGACTGCGTGTGAGTTGCCAGAGGTATTAGGAGGAAGGTGGTTCCCTTGGAGTTACAGACCCTGATCCCCAGGGTATCGCCCACTGGGCGAGCGCCCTCCTAAGTCCTGCTAAACTAGAATTCATAGGATCACAGCCCAGGCCTGGAAGCCTTGAGAAGGCAGGCTTTACTGTCTATCCTCTACACCTGTGACTGGTGTCTGACAAAGTGACAGAACTATTGAAATCTCTTTCCAGGAGACAAGTACTTCCTCTGGCCAGGACCAAGTAACAGCCTTTTTTTTTTTTTTTTTTTTTAAGTCAGTGAGATGTTCCTTGGAAATTCTGATTTGAGGGATTCTATTGTCTCAAGAGTCTGGTAGCCAAAGGGAGCGGTAGGTGTGTCCTAAAATACCTTCATTCCTGCCAGGGAAGTTGCATTAGGGCCCAGAGCAGAGCAGAGCAGAGCAGAGCAGAGCAGAGCAGAGCAGAGCAGAGCAGAGCAGAGCAGAGCAGAGCAGAGCAGAGCAGAGCAGAGCAGAGCAGAGGTTTGACTCATCTGCCTGTGGAATTTGACAGTGTGCAGACTGTGGGTCCCAGCATGGAAGGAGAGAGATTCCTGCAAAAGGTGGAGCTTGCTAAAGGTTAATATGTAATCATCATTCCTGAGACTCTGGGCCTTCCCAGATCCTTCCCACTGATCTCCCTTTGAGGGATCGTTGATAGACAGAAAAGTGAAGAAGCAGGGTCTCCCTGGGCACTTTCCCCACAGTACAAGTCACCGGTAGACCATCAAACAGGGTCCTTCGAGATCAGCCTTCAACCAGGTGGGAAATCTTCACAGTGTACTTAGCCCTGGATTTCTAAGGTCCCGAGATTTGCCCACAGGTAATGACACAGCTGGGGATAAGAGCTCAGACGCCCTGACTCACACGGCCCCAGGATTCCTGCTATGGCAGCAAATTTCTGAGTTATGCGATTTTTCTTCCAGAGTACTCAAATGACATTTAATCTTTTTCCGTGCTTGATGACATGGCTTGATTGAGAAATGTCCCTTGTAGGCTCATGCATTTGAGTGGTGTTGTTTGGGGAGGTCTTGGATCCTTTAGAAAGGTAGCGCCTTGCTGGAAGAGACACATCACTAGGGGCAGGTTCTGGGTATTTATAGCCTCAGCCCATCTCCAGTTCATTGTCTCGGCTTCATGTGTGTGGTAGAAGACGCGATATCTCAGCCTCATGCTCCGGCTGTCATTGTCATGCCCATCCCCCATGCCCCGCGTTATACATTCCTCTTCCGTTACGTAAGCCAGAATAAACTCTTTCTTCCATAATGTGGCCAGGATATTTTTGTCATCCAACAATGAAGTAACCAAGACACTTGTGTAGAATCTTCTGGAAATAATTGGCTAAGTCTCCTCAATTACACTTAATTACAGCGCCCCCTCTCACCCCTACGGCTTTGCAAAACCCTCTTAAGTGTGGGAGGAACCTGAGACTTATTTGTCAATAATGACGCGTGTGAAAGGTCACAGGTGTGCCTCTCTTCAGTAGGCGGCACTGGTATGGGAAAATGAAGGGATTGTCAGGGGAAAGGGAAAGCAGAAAAAGTGTTCCGTTGATCCTTTGGAAAGATAACCATCCGGAATTCGGTTGACCCACAAACCTTGAAAGAAAACTACCTGATATTTTTCTGCACTCAAGCCTGTCCTAAATTTAAACGAGGGGACAAAAAAAGTGGCCTCCAGAGGGAAATATCAATCATAATTATTATCTTTTTATAGGAAGGTTGGTACTCCTTAAATTTTCTTTTTCAGATTGCCTGCTTCCACTTGCAAGCCCACATTAACCGATTTTGGGTACAGGTTTTGAAGCAATTTTATCAGCACACAATGGGGGTCGGGGAGGATCTCATTAGACCCTGGTAAAGGCAGGCTTAATTCTCTTTGATGATAGGTGCTGGTTGGCGTGAGTTTGTGACCTTACAAAATTTAAAGCTATCAGAGGGGGACACTTTAAAACTGATAACGCTCTAAACGGAAAAAAAGAAAGGACTGTCTCTTATCTCTTGTCAACCCCTGTTCCCACTGCAAAACACATCACAGCAGGCAATGGCAGCTTGACCTGACACGTCATAAGCAGGGTGGTGTTTTGGGACCAGCAGGTCACGACTGGATCCCACCACCCAGTGTACACCACCGAACCCTTTCTTTTTCTCCATTTCTTCCAAGGCTGGGGGAGCAAGCACTTGCTTTCCTCTCCTTTACAGAACAAACACATGCATTACATTAGTAAGTTGTGCTAACTCTGGAGATGGGAATTGAGCCTCCCTTCAGGCTAAAGCATGTTTGTCTCAAAGTATGTTTCTCCAACCCCCCCCCCCATCTGGGTCAGGCTGCTCTCCCTGACTCTGTCATCCCTGAAGTAAAGGCAGTGAGTGTGTCTTTGAGAATAGCTAAAAGGTGAACCATTTACGACAGAAGTCACTATTGATTATCCCATGGGGGAGGTGGAAAATAGGGGAAAGATGGTGGGAGGAGTTAGGAGGGACGGAGGGAGGGAAACCAGCAATCAGGATGTAGTGTATGAAAGAAGAATTTAAAAAAAATCACAGGGCATTGTGAGTGATGCACCAAAGTCTCTTGGGGCATAGTTGATCTTGGGAAAAAGGGAAAAAATATTGGTTCTCTTAGTATTTCTGTCCAAACAGGTATAGGCCACCAAGTATTTAACACAGAGAGGGTCATTTATTCTCTTCTGATATTAGACTTCTTTAGATAAAGCTTGGGTAAAAAAAATCAAGTCTTCATTTGTTAACACTCAGTTTCCCAAGTACTTACTTTGATTAGACATACACTCTTTGTTTAAAAATTAGTTCTTGCAAATGTTAAGAGCAGATCAATAAGAGAACCCCAATGATTTAAATAGAGTTTTGAATGAATTTGACCTTAGAAATAATAATAGCCTTTAATTGCCCTACATATATCATCTTTAGTATGCTTTCAAAGACTTACTCCGACTGTGTGTGACTTATTTAGTGTACTGGCTGACTTCGTGTATTAACTTGACACAAGCTAGAGTACCCACAGAGAAAGGAACCTCTGCTGAGGAAATGCCTCCATGAGACCCAGCTGTAAGGCATTTTCTCAACTAGTGATCAAGGGGGGTGGGGGGGGGCAGCCCATTGTGGGTGGTGCCGTCCCTGGGCTGGTTGTCTTGGGTTCTATAAAAGAGCAAGCTGAGCAAGCCAGAGGAAGCAAGCCAGTAAGTAACATCCCTCCATGGCCTCTGCATCAGCTCCTGCTTCCTGACCTGCTTGAGTTCCAGTCCTGACTTCCTTTGGTGATGAACAGCAATGTGGAAGTGTAAGCTGAATAAACCCTTTCCTCCCCAACTTGCTTCTTGGTCATGATGTTAGTGCAGGAATAGAAACCCTGACTAAGACACTTAGTTAGGCCTTTAATCTTTCTCTTTTTAAGTCTGGAAGCAATTCAGCCATTTTAAGTAGGAAAGCCCTTTCCATTCACAAATCCTTCTTCATTTTCATGTCTCTCACACTACTCTTCTCCTTCTTGTTCCCTCTTACATTATTTCTTAATATATTAGCTACAGTAACGTTACCTGGTAAATCCCTTAGAGATCACTGTCAAGGTCAGTGACACTAGACTACACCCAGAATGTTTGCCCTCTGTGGGCTTTGAGAAGCTTGTTCTCCTCTCCCTCCTCGGAGCAGCGTCTGGCTCTAAGAGAATGGTGGAGTCGAGGAAAGACAAGGAACCCCTAGCAGGAGAGAGGGAGGGAGGGGAAGGGAGAAGGGGAAGGGAGCGGGGAGAGAGACAGAGACAGAGACACTAACATCATCACATTCTTCTGTGGAGCCACCAGCCGCAGGCTCACAGAAAATCAAGCCAAGAAAGAAAGGCATTGAATGCACACTCCATAACCCACCCTTGTTCTGAAGGAACAAAGATGGGTGCCTTGTAGAAAAGGCTAGACTTGGGGCTAGAGAGATAGCTCGGTGGTTAAGATCACTGGCTGCTCTTTAAGAGGATCCAGGTTCTATTCCCGGCACCCACACAGAAGTACACAACAGTCTGTAATCCAACACCCACTTTTGTTTTCTGTGAGAACCAGCATGCATGGATATGTGTGCAGGCAAAAAATAAAATTATGTAAGATAAATCATTAACAAAGACAATAAGAGGGGTTGGGGATTTAGCTCAGTGGTAGAGGGCTTGCCTAGCAAGTGCAAGGCCCTGGGTTTGGTCCCCAGCTCCGGGAAAAAAAAAACAAAAACAAAGACAATAAGAACAGATTAGTTTTAGTATCCTGTGGGGACAGGACTTTCAGTGACAGACAGTGGCTGTTGCCTCCCCAAGGTGGAGGGTGTTTGTCCATTGTTTGGGTGCCAGAAGGGACCCGTGCCTTCCCTGGCTTTGGTGTTGGTCCCTGTGAATCTCTGCGGCTCTCCCAGGTTCAGCCATCTCAAAGTGTTACTTCTGTGGGCACCTGCTATTACCATGGTGCTCTTCCTGCCCACACAGAGAGCAGAGGGTCACCTAGGTAGACTTTCACATCCCTGGCACCTTGACCTCATGAGTAGCAGGCAAGAAAGACCAAAGGAAGAGGTCTAGTTAGGCCCCTGTAAAAACCTGCCCAGTTTCCAAGTAGAAGGGATATATAAAGAAGAAAACGAGGAATGGGATTTGGAACAGATCATACGTTCTGCCCACAGGCCTTTCTCCGAGTGGCATACAGCAGCCTTCTGGTGCTAGGAATGTCCCTGGTCATTTAGAGCTGCACTGAGTCCTTTTGTGGGAGGGGGCAACTTAATCACAAAAATCACCCACAGCAAGCATGCAATGTGGTAAACATGTCACTAACTGGATGCATTGAAGGCCAGGCTGGTAAATGACTGACTACGTGGTATGCAGACTCCACCTCCCTGGGGCTGGATTCCAGCGAACACCACCTAGTATTCACCTGGCTTGAAGATTGGATTTGTTCCTCAGATGGCCTGAAGCAGGGCCTGCCCTCTTTCATGGCTCCCTACTGCAGACATTTTTGTCTGAATATCTGTCAGGTCAGGTAGAGAGGGGTCTGGCCACCCTTGGTACTACTTGGTCTGATGAGTGGCAGGAAGGAAAGAAAGAAAGAAATCCTCAGCCCACAGAAGTGCAGTACAGGGACCATGGTTCCAGCCCTGTAGCCCAGGCTAACCTCTAGTCACTCAGCTGGATGGGCTGTCACACGTGTATAATGTCATTTCTCCTTCCAAATCTTATACAGTGGGCTAACTGGTGAAGGTTCTAGAACTTTCTCCTCCTGGCCCTACGTTATCCTGAGTACCCTCACCTGACTCATTGAACACCGACACCTCTCATCCTCCCAGTATGCAGGCTGCTGCTTCCTCAATCAGTCCTGCCTTGACCCTGGCTGACTTAAAAGGAAGAGAAACCTCATTGCACACATCCCAAAGAACAACGGTGGGACTGAGATGCCCCCACATTGGACGCTGCAGCTCAGAATTTAGATAAACAAAAGGAATAAAGGTACTTTGAAAAAAGAGAAGGAAATGTCCGATCGGCCAGATAAATTTAGAACGACTGCCCACCCCAGGGGCTAAGAGACCTCAGTTACTTCCCACATTGCCTGGTTAATTATCATCGTCAGCTCCAATGCAGTGAAATTGGCAGAGAATTAATGAGCCATTTCACAGCGGCACTCTTGGCCTCGAAGCGTACGCATCACAGAGGGGCTTGGGAGAATAAATCACCCAAGCCCGCTATGTGCTTGTGGAACACGGGCAAAACCCAACAAAGCTATCATTTTCCTGTCTAGCAGGCCTCTGTGGGAAATATAGGGTTCCTCACGTCAGCTGATTTCCCCAGGGCTTCATATGGGTACTGATTGATTCCTTCCTTGTATCACTGTCAACTGGCGCTGTGTTCCCAGGTCGCTGAGCATTAGATGTGTCCCAGTTTCATTTACAGATGGCTGTAAAATGTTAGATTTGGAGGATGAAGGATGGTACATAAAGGGCATTCTAAAGCATATTAGCACTCTGGCCTTAAGGGGAAAAATAATTGTAATGATTTATAATGTAATTCTACTAAGATTTCATTGCATTATGACTTTGGTTTTTCAAGATAGGGCATCATTGCATTATGACTTTGAAACTTGCCCCTTCAAAATATTTAGCTGCAACGGATCGTAGGATGGAAGGAATCAGAAGATGGAGACAGAAGAAAGCTCTTGGTGTGCACGTGTGTGTGCGCGTGTGCACGGACACACACATGCAAACACACACACACATGCAAACACACACACATGCAAACACACACACATGCAAACACACACATGCAAACACACACATGCAAACACACATACATGCAAACACACACATGCAAACACACACACATGCAAACACACACACATACACACACACACAATGTGATTATACATAGGTTCCTTCCAGTGAAAGGAAAACATGGTTTGCATCTATGCACTAGTGCCACTCTCTGTTTAATCATTAACTCATTTGCATAGATTTAATATGCATCGCCCACGTGGGGTACAGTGCCTGGTTTCTGGCTCCTCCCTCCTCCTCTCTCCGTGGCTGAGAGAATTGACATTATTCTCATTTGACTTCTTCATTCTCCAAGTCTCCCTAATGGCTGCGTTCCAAGCCAATATTAAGAACTGTCATGCGATGCCATTTAAAAATGACCCAAGCCACTCAGGGAAACAAAAAGAGATAAAGTCGCCTTCTCTGAAATATCTCATTAGTATTCTGGTTTATACCTCACCTTGTTCCAGAACATATTTGAGATAACTCAGGATTATAATGAAGTAAGGATTTTCTTTTTCAGGTAAAAGAAACAGTAGAAGTCATGGAGAAATGAGGGTAAGAAATGAGAGACGAAGCGTGCGTACTTTGGTTAGGCAACCACAAAAGCGACATGCTGCTAGGACAGGTTTCAGTTCTGTGTTATACGAGCATCTGTCTTCAAAGCCAATGGATCATCTTGCAGCCCTAGGGAGTAGCTTAGGAGAGAACATCCCAAGTGTACATTGAGCACAGACCACATAGACACTACATCCTTCTCTCCCTCCCGCTAGTCTCCTTGTCCGTCTAGACAGCCTTATTTCTAATTTCATGCTATCTATTTGAAACCTAGGAAATGCAGAAGCCCACGATGTTTGTTTTTCTATGACTGATCTGGTGTGGTCGTCTCCAGTTTTACCAGAGGCACTGAACTGGTCACTACTGTTTCTGCTTTCCAATCTCCTGCCACTCATCCTGGTCAAACTGTAAAACAAACCACACAGGGAATGGGACGCTAGGGAATGTGACTCCCACTTTAGAGGTCTGCGCAGAGGGTGTGGTGATGGTGACCCTGTTGGTGTCAGTGGTTACGAGGTCGGTGGGAGTGACTGTGTGGTTACGGTGATGAAAGTGATGGATGGCGAAGGTGATGGTGACGATGACGGAGATGTTGTGACCATGGTGATGGTGTTGGCATTAATCATGATCGTGAGGATGGTGGAGGAGATGGTGGTTGGGGTAGCGGTGGTAGTGATGATGATGGTGGAGGTGATGGCAATGACGGTGATGGTGGTGATTACCGTAATCATAACTGTGTTGGACAGTGACGGTTATGACAGTGATGGTGCTAAAATGGCAGTGATGGTGGTGATACTAACAGTAGCAGCCGCTGTGTGCTAACATAGACATAAGGAGAAACAAAGACCTGGTTTTAGTCCATTCATTACACAACCAGCCACTGGGTTCTATAAATAACCCAGATACCACTTTAATGGGCACTCTGTAGTGGTTCTATTAAGTGGCCATCTTGGCTATAAACAACGCTTTCATATTCTTCGCACCAGATGTGCGGGAGAGTTCTTGCCAACTAGACATAAATGAGTCCCTTGGGAAGAGGGAACCTCCAATGAAGATGAGGCAATTGCCCCATCAGATTGGCCTCTAGGGGAGGCTGTGGGGCATCTTCTTAATTAATGATTAAGGTGGGAGGGCCCAGCCCACCCTGTGCAGTACTGCGGCTGGATGAGAGGTCCTGGGTGGTATAAGAGAGCGTGCTGAGAAAGCCACAGGTAACAGGCCAGTATGCGGAGTTCCTCCATGGTCTCTGCTTCAGCCTCTCCCCGGACTCCCTCACAATAGACTGTATGCTGCACGGCAGGTGAACCGTTTCCACTCCAGGCCGCTTCCAGGTATAGTGTTTATCACAGCAACAGAGAAGAAAGCCAGGTATGCATCCTCCCCAAAGCCCACAGCACAGCCCTGGACAAGGTCAGCGATGGACAGACGGCCTTGTTTCCCACATCTGTCGCTCTGCTGGGTTCACTCTCCTCGCTACCCTTGGCAGAGGTGTTTATTTCATTACAAATTCATCACTTTACTCTTGATTTCCTAACCTTAGCATCTTTCTTATTTATTTCTGCCTTACTAATGGTGTTTTCTTTTTAGTGCCCCTCTAGATATTTTTTTTTATTTGGTATTGAAAGAATTGGGGTTAGAAATCGATCTCTCCAGACATCTGTGACAGCATTAACTCCTGGCATCCTCCTTCTTTATGATGTTCTGGGAAATCTGGAATAGCTCTGAAGTTTTCCCCAGCGATTGCTGAAAGCTTCCATTCTATTTGTTATAGCCAACTAATTGGCTTATCCTTTCGGAGCGCCTGGTATAATTTTGAATTTGAGAATATTGTGTTAGTAAATAACATTTCCCCCCCTCTTTGGGAAGCATGAAACCCAATTTCCAAAACTTCTACAAATGTTCCATGAACACTTGAAAATTGCTGGTCCCACCAGGCAAGCTTGATCTCTAGGAGCCTCACTGGTGCAGGCTGAGTAATGGCTCCAAAGATATCTAGATCCTGCTCTTTGAGCCTGTGACTATTACTTTATCCAGGAAATGAGACTTTAAGAACACAGTGAAAGATATGGAGGTGGGGGAGATGACCCCGAATAGCATAGTCCCTGGTGCTTTCTAAGAGTGAGGGATCAACTTTTGCCATAATAGATGAAGCAGTATGGCTTCTGGTACTGCAGGCTGGCAGAGAGAGAGGTCAGAGCTAGGCAGGCGAGGACTGCAGCACTGGCTGTGGAAAGGCAAAGCAAGCTCGGTCCAGAGATTCAGAGGAGCCTGGGTTTTGGGGGACCAAGCACAAACCTCCAAAGACGTGGTTTTTAAGCTGTATTACAGTAACCACGTGCACTGAGACAGTCACTTCGCTTCCATCTATCATAGAATACTGAGTCTTCTCCACTGGTAGTGCGCGCGTGTGTGTGGTGTGTGTGCGTGTGTGTGTGTGCATGAACACACATGCACATCACATGTGTGTGAATCTTTGCATGTGTGCGGAGGACAACCTGAGTATCAATTGTCACCTTCTGCCTGTGGGAGAAAGGTCCCCTTGACATCCACTGCAGTGTGCAGCAAGCCAGCTGCCTGGCGGGCTTCTGTGGATTCTTGTTTCAATCTCCCGTCTCCCTGTAGGAGCACTGGGGTTGTAGATGCATGCTACAGTGCCTGGCTTTCTGTGGATCCTGGAGATTCAAACTCAGGGCAAGCTTTTGACCTGTTGAAACGTCCCCCCAGCACCCACTGTAGAAGTTTTTGCTTGTTTGTCTTTTTGATGTTTGAAATGCAAATTCATGGACGTAAAGATGATTTTGATCAACACATGACAGTTCTCACTATTTCCCACCGGAAGTCTGTGACTTCTATCTCTCCTCTTGGGCTCCTTGAGTTGGTGTCTGTATGTCCTGACATCACAATCGCCATCCCTCCTTTCTGCTCAGGGAGGTTGCCTCTCTTACCTGCACTGTCTTATTTTAGATTCCCTTTCATGTCTATTTTTGATTCCCACCATAAGACTTTGCTCTCATGGGGTAGAGGTTAAACCTCCCACATGTATCATCATAGCCAAGGTGTCTGACCCTCCGTCTTTCCCTCGCTCAGCTATGGTTTCCCTTTTTGCTTCTTGTGACTTCCTTTCCCATTTCTCGTGATGTACACAAGGGTATTTTTAAAAAACCCATGCCCAGAAATACCTTGAATGCTTTCAGGTGTCTATTTAAATGTACATCTTTCTGTTTAAGTCAAGAACAAAGACGTTTATTCTGCTCCTTCTTACATAAGGCTTGGAATTCTTTATACCTGAACTCGCTCTCATCGCAATTATTTCTGGTTTTCGTTCATTCAGTTCATGTTATTGACCCAGATCAATATACACTCTTTGTTCTGGGTAATAATTTAAATGAAAACCCTGTTCAGATGTTCTTGTTGTTGTTATTCGTAGTCAGTCATTGTCTTCCCTAGCCCAATATACTGCAGATATTCATGGAGGAGTTAGTACTGGGAGCCAGGCATGGAGCTGGCTGGGACCTGGTGACAGGGCAGTTCTCCAAGGTTTAGTTCTCCTAAGCTATGGTTCTCTTGGCTCCACTCTGAGCTCCAGCCACACTGATCTAGGTTGAACTCTGCAGAATGCCTCTCTTGCCCTGTGTTCTTTAGCTCACTCTTCCTGGGTGTGATGCTCACCTTTGTCAACTTGACATGACCTGAGTCACCTGAGAAGAGAGTCTCAACAAAGGTCTGTCAACATTGAGTTGTCCTGTGGGCAAGTCTGTGGGAGACTGTCTTGTTATGGTAGTGGCCAAGCAGAACATGGTGTTCTTCTGCCCGTGGGCCACCTGGCCGTGCTAAGAAGGAGCAACTGAAGAGATAGAGGAATCGTAGTTGTCAGAGTTGGAGGGTGTTGGTTGTGACTTCCAAAGTGACTCTTGTGTGGTAGGGGTGCCTGCTGTTTTCTGGTTAGGATGGACTCCCATGCCATAGACAGAGAGTAGTCCTCCATGTTACTCAGTCAAACACACAGATTCACCCAAAACTCTAGGTCTGATCTTGGCTATTCTTCTCAAAGATGCGAGAGGTTTTCACGTTCAGAGGTATTTGGGCAGGAAGTGGAGGACCCCGTCCAGGTCTACACTGACCAGGAAATCTATGTTCTCTTTTACCACAGAGGCGCTGGAGCTTAGATGGAGCCTGCTGAGTCTCCAGGTGTGGCAGCATCCCCTCAAGGCCGGCACCACCTGTGTGTGAAGCCCTCGGTGGCAGGTAGACCCATCATGTGTTTGTCCCTTCTTCTTTCTCCATCTAGTCTCCCTGTCCATTGTTAGAACAGGGTAGCATCTCAGTATCTCGTGGCCACCTTTGGAAAAGTTTGGAATTGACTATGTACAGCTAGTATTTGCCCTGCAGGTTCTGAGCTTACACAGTATCCTGGGGAGCCTGGAGTCCAACGGCAGTGGTACTGTGGCACCCTAGGGACTATTGCAGATGACACTGACTTAATCAGATTCCAGGTTCTAATATTTCTTCCAGATAATCAGTGATGTGTGTGTGCCTAGACTGTGCACAGGGTCTGTGAGAACCCTGTGAGGTTGAAACAGAGTGGAACACATGGTGTCCATGAGCTAAGGAAGCGATTCTGTACTTGACCAATGCAAGATATGGAGCCTTCTCAGCATAGGACACTGGTGCAGCACGGTTCATGCAGTTTAAGACCCAAGCATGTTATGTCTGGGAAGGAAGTGAAGCTGCCCAGCTGTGTTTTAAAGTCTTTGGAGTCACATGACTGCAAGCTGGGACTCTGTGTTTGGTAGCAATGTGAAGAGCGGTGAACTGTGGGCAGGTCCCTCATCCATCATTCATGTACTGGAAGCTATGTGACCCAAGGGTCAGACCAGGCTGCTGGGCCATTCTCCTACAGACTCAAGCAGGTTCTTTCCTGCTTGTTTCTCCCCCTGCTTCTATGATTCCGTCATAGAACTATGGGAGGATTGAGCAATACAACAAACATAAGGCATCTCTCTCTCTCTCTCTCTCTCTCTCTCTCTCTCTCTCTCTCTCTCTCTCTCACACACACACACACACACACACACACACAAAACACACATACACACACACAAACACACACACACACACACACACACACACACACACACACACACACACATACACACACACACAGAGACAGAGAGAGAGAGAGAGAGAGAGAGAGAGAGAGAGAGAGAGAGAGAGAGGACATGCTCCCTGTCCCCTCCTTACCTAGGCTGAGGCCCTTACTCTCACACCTAACAGAAACTGATGGGTTTTCTGTCAATCAACGAGATCTGTGGCAGCTCCAACCGTCCTTTCAGAGCCTTTGAACAGGAAACCCGAGCAGAGAGACTGTTTGAATTGGCTCCTGCAAGAAACAATATTTGCCTGAGGTTGGCTCCCCGTGTTATGAATTTTTAACCTCACATAAATCAAAAAGGCAAAGAAATGGACAAAGGACAAATTTCCTGTGCCAGGACTAAAATAGAAGCCGCCTGCATCTCTCAAACAATTCCAATTATGTTTCCATAACCAAATCATGCTGAGATGAACGGCTGGGATGTTTATATTTAGGTTCTGAAGCCTAATGTAAAATAAATGAAAGCAGTCTGTCTTCTCTTCTCACCACGAAGGCTATGCTGCTTTTCCATCTACAAAGGCAACTCCTCAGAGACCAGGGTGAGCAAAGGGCGTAGCACACCGGGGAGCCTTTGCCTCTTGTCCTCATTGTTTTTCCTCATAGTAAATGATTGATAGAAAGCCTTCATAGGAAGACTTATACAGGGACCGAAGAGATGGCTCAGTGGTTAAGGGCACGTATTACTCTTCCAGGGGACCCAAGATCAGTTCCTGATGCCCATTTCAGAGATGTAACAACTGCCTGTGTCTCCAGGAGATCTGACTCCCTCTTCTCGACTCCTCTGCCACCTGTACATATATGTGCACAAACTGCCACACACACACCACACACATACACACATAAATAAAAATAAATCATTTTAAAAGCAAGGTGTACATTAACAAATCTGAGATGTGTAAGCACCAAGGAATCCATGAGGCAGCATCTTAGAACCAGAGATTCTCAGCCTCCAAACAAATGTATTCGCTGATCTCATAATCTTTAGCTACTCTTAGCAGTTGAAAACCTGGAAGAATAAAAAAAAACAGCTAAGAGATTTGCCCTCTTATGGTCCAATAGAAAAGGAAGACATGCAAGTGTTTGCTTGCTAGAAGGCATGGGGAGGGAACACAAACTTCAGAGTGTCAGTAGCAAATGTCATAAGCTTTAGAGGCAGGAGAGACAACAATGATAGTGACAACTTGGAGGGGTTCTAAAGACTTGAATGGGGGGATGTGGCTGTGGTAGATGGACAGGCTGACACAGAAGTGGTCACAGGTTCAGTGGAAGCGGACAATCACTGGATATCAGATTGAGAGCATGTAGGCAAGCTTCTGAAGATAAGGAAAATGAGTTTTTTTTTTTATCTCATAAGAAACTGGAGGCTTTTAAGGGTGTTTAACAAAAGTGTTGATCTACATCAGCCTTGAGAATGAGCCATTCATTCACTCTCTCTTTCTCTCAATATATATTTGCTGAGATTCTCACTGAAGGATAACATAGCAGGTAACAAAATTGATGGGCTCCTGTCCTCTGGACCTCATGGTCTTATGGGGCAACAAGAATAAACAGACAATATAGCCACATATCAGTGTATACTAAATCTGAGACAGACATGGAGGGCAGGCAGGTACTCAGCATGGTGTGATGATGTGAATATGAACTGTCTCTCATAGGCTCATGTGTTTGAACACTTGGTCTCCAGCTAGTGGCACTGTTTGGGAAGGTTGTGCAACTGTTAGGAAGTAGGGCCTTGCTGGAGGAAATGGGTGAGTAGGAGCAGAGCTGGAAGCTTTATAGCCCAGTCTCACTTCCTGCTTACTGACTACTACATGATGGCAGTTTCAGTGTGACCAGTAACCTCTTGCTGCCATGCATTTCCTGCCTGCTGCCATGTCTTCTCTGCCATGGTGAAAAGGTCTCCTTGCATATAAGTCAGATTTCAACTCTTCTAGTCAGATAATTTGTCACAGGAAGAGGAGCAGTAATAAGATAGGTGATGTCCATGGATGTTTGGTTTCTCTGACTATCCACTTGGGAGAGCCAGAGGTGAAGCTATGCAAAGGAGCTGGTGTTACAGATGGGCACTGATTGAGAGCTGAAAATGAGGTATCTGTTGCTGATGGGGCTACATACAGCATGCATTGGAAATATTACCAACGTACGAAGACTAGGTCTCAAGACCTCTGGGAAAATGCCAAGGCTGCTGTTTCCAAGATGCCAAGGGAAGAATGTGTCATAAAAGCATGAGTCTAGGGGACAGGGATCCACAATACCAAGCAAAGCCAGTCAGGAAAGCTACAATCTGAAGGCATAGAAAGACTTGTATCTTGTACAAGGTCATCAGCTGCTGTGTGGAGGATAGATCTAAGTGGGCAGGATAGAAACTCACTGTAATCCAAAGGAGATTCATAGTCAACTGCACAGAGCAGTCTTGGTAACCCTGGAGCAAAAAGACCAAACTCAAAGCAGAAGTGATAGCTCTTGATGTTGGGGAAAGAGCAGTGGAAGCACCCAAGACAGCACCATGTCCCCACTGGACCCACTGAGCTCTGGAAGGAGTAATAACTCTCAGGAAAGGCCTGGACTCTCTGGAATGCTTAGGTGGTGGGAAAGGAGATCATTAAACAAGCCTAGAGCTCAGAGTCAGCAGATGCTTTATGGAACGATCAAACAATGATTCACAACATGGATAGATGAGGGAAGACACTGTGCAGAGGGAGAGAGGAGACCAGAATGTGTGGTGCTAGTTTCTGCCCTCCCTGACCACCCCAGGGAGACCTCACATAGTCACCTGACCAGCCATCATGAAGCCATGCAAGACAGAGACCTCAGTGTGAGGTTTGGGGGTCTTCCCATCCAGATGCAAAAAACATGGCTTCCTATTCAAATTCACTAACCTTAATTCTCCTTCTCCCTTCTCAAGGCGGAAAGTCGCAGTCTTGGTGACATAGAATCATGCCCTCTCAGAACAGGACACCAAATGGTTACCAAAAATACTGTTCAAACGTTTGGTGACATTGCCTGTGTTTCCATTGTTCTTTTAATTTGGCCCTCCAGTATGCCATCAAATCACTGATTTTGAAATCACTTGAAACAGCTCCTCTGGCATGATTCTGACATGGAATGCACACATCTCCCTGGAGTCTGTTTTGATCCGTGGTTCCAAAGTCTGACTGTAAGCAGGTCCACTCAAGTCCAGCTTGCCTGGATTCCTTCCACGATACTGTAACAGCTTCCCTATGGAGGGCTCTATTTGAATTTTAGATTTGATATGTCTGTTATCTTTGTATCCACACATCATTATTTTTTAAGTGTCTTCATTCTTCTTTCCTCAGGCGTTGGGAGTACGTTGTATCACACGGTCTTCTTCCTTATCTCATCCCTGGGGTAGCCTATGACTGCTTTTCCTTTTCTGGGTGGGGTGTTCCATTACGGACAGTACCATCCATCATAGTTTATGTGCTGCGATGGTTTGAATGCGAATGGCCTTCATAGGCTCATATATTTGAATGCTTAGTCACCAGTTAGTGGAATGGTTTGAGGAGGATTAGGAGGTGTGGCTTTATTGGTTGGAGGAGGTGTGACACTTGGAGTCGGTTTTAAGGTTTCAAAGTCCACACCAGTCGTGCTCTCTCTCTCTCCCTCTCCCTCTGCCTGTTCCCTGTAGATCAGGTTGTATATAGGACTTTGGTAGGTTGCGATCAGATCACAAGAGCAGAATATTCATGAGTGGGATCTGTGCCCTGACAGAAGAGACCCCAGGGAGCTCTCATATCACTCCCATCCCTATCATATAAGTTCACAGCTAGAACCTCTCACCTATGAACTAGGAATCAGACCCTCAATAGACACTGATGGGCCTCTCCTGATCTGAAATATTTTAGCCTCCACAGCTGTAAGAAATAGTTATTTTGTCTGTCAGCTACTCAGTCTGTGGGGTTTGATTGTAGCCCACTATGATGCCAGGGTTGGAGTTACTGACAGTCAACTGGAGCTGAGACACTTCTGAGTGCTAATACCTGATGTAGAACATGTTAGAATGGGGATGAGGGATGCTGAGGAGAAACAGCAGGACAAAGGGCAGGCAGCAGAGAGCTGTGAAGTTGGGTGAATAAGAGCACAACCCAGGCATCTAATAGGAAACCAATCCAACAGGAACCTGCAGGAGTGAAGCCATGAACCAGAGACACAGGGAGGGAGAGGAGAACACACAGGTAGAGAGCATGTCCTAAAAGGAGACGGGAAGCAGTGGCCTGGAGCACAGCATGGGAGTTAAGGGAGAGCCCGAGGCCTGTCCACATGTAGTGTAGAGTGCTAAGACCATGTGACAGCAGGACTGTCCCCATGCCCAAGCATAACTACAGCAGGTCATCCCAGTTCCTTTGTGCCTTTGAGACCTGGACTCTGTCCTTGTCATCTGTGACCCTGCTCTCAGCACAGGCTGGGGTACATGCCCCAAAGTACCCCTGAACAGGCCACCCTGGGAACTCTTTAGAAGTAGAATGCAGAATACATAGTCCTTGAGCCTTCATATCCACTTGTCTCCCTCTCCCCACTGGACTGCTGCCTCTAGAGCCAGTTACCTTGGCTCAGACCTTACTGTCCTTTAAGTGATTCAAAGTCATTACCAACCATCTCCCCAGCCTTGTCTTAGCCACGAAACAGGCCCCACCCTAGTGGTTATGCAAGTCTTTCTCTGGCACATGCCCACTCATGGTACCACATTCATGCTGTGGCTCAGAAGAAGACATTGGGGATACTGGGTAGAAACTACTTCATGGCGAGAAAGTTAGTCAGGGAGAGAAGCTCAAACAAATAAAAGGCTAACAGTGTGAGCCTGTTTCACTGTTTAAAGGGAAGAGGGTCTCACCAGTGCCTAAGTCACACATGAATTAAATGCTGACCACTCCTGCATATTGTGCACAGGGTCAGCTGACGACATCATTCTTATTTTCCATTATTCCACGCTGTCTTTTTGAGCTGCTATAACAAAATGCTACAAGCTGGTGGCGTATAAGCATCCAAAGTTTATTTTCCTACAGTTCTGGAGGCTGGAAGGGTAAGAGGGAGGTATAGCCATAGCTGGAGTTTGATGACAGTTCCCTTTTGGGTTTGCCTGAAATGAGGAAAGGCTTCCTCACAGTGTGTTCAGATGGCTAGAGGAAGCTCCAGTCTCTTCAGGGGACTTGGCCTCCAGCACTTGATCACTTCCCTGAGGCCAGACCTCCTCACACCATCTGTCTCACTGCAGGTCCTTGTCAATATCACAAGTTCCTCAGATGGCTTTTGGGGTTGCTTCTTGGGGTGAAGCCTTAGTTTTCAAATCATTTGGTGGAGACACAGTAAATATGAAGGCTGTCTGCAGACACAGCTCAGAGGAAGGAGTGCCAGAGGCAGGGGAGGAGGGGTGACAGACATCAGCTTGGGTACAGAGGTGGTGCTTGAAGAAGCCGATTGTCTCCAGGCCTGGGGTGGCAAGGCCTGAAGGAGAGAGGCTGGTGTTTGTCTGGGCTCCTCTCTATGTGGGTGGCGGGGGCAGCAGCATCCCTGAGGCCTGCATGTGGGTGGTCCCTGGCATCAAGGAGGGAAGTTTGCTCTACCTGAGAGGGAGGAGGGGAAGTAGGAGGGGGAAGTTGAGAGAGGCAGACGCAGTAGAGCAGCTGAGAGCAGGCCAGGTTGCCTCCAGCACCTGAGAGCACCAGACTCTTTCTATTCTGTTTCTGCAGACGCTGTGCAAGCTCCTTCCAGAATAGTCTCCCACCTTCACCGCTGCACAGCCCAACCAGCCTCAGCCAGGGTGGAAACGTTCCCGAGCATCCTGTTGGAACAACGATGAGAATGATGGGACAGCCGAGAGCTCTGTCAGCAAAGCACCTGCCAGGCAGCCATGAGGACCCGGGTTTGATCCCAGAAACTATGCAAAAGAGCCTGCTGTGGCTGCACGCTCTTGCAGAACAGAGGTGGAGACAGGAGGTTCCCTGGACCCTGCAGGCCAGCTCACCTGGCCTCCCTGGAAAGATCCAAGTTGCTGAGAGATCGTGTCTCAGAAAAGCTGGGCGGCATTTAAAGAATGACACCTGAGGTTGTTCTCTGGAGCACATGCACACAAACACACACACACACACACACACACACACACACACACACACACACACACACACACACACACACACACACACATCCGCTGTTGGATTTACTGCCCTTTGTTTGAGACAGCTAAGGAGACTGGCTATGTAGAGCATTGCCTGTCAGTTCATAAAATATCACAGATGGCCAGAAGATTGTCTTAGGTAAGTCTGTCCCCAAAATAAATTCTATCTAATAAACATAGTCCAAAAAAGGAATTTATGTATTACCTTTCTTTCCCAAAGTTGTTGTTCAATACTGTTATTATTATGAGGTTTCAGACCCAGGACATGGGGCTGAGGTGCATATTTTACATACCAAAGCAGACCAGGCCTCCAGGCTATCCCAGCATCCCTCAGTCTCTTCCTGGCATACTCTTCCCCCACCCCTGATCTCTACAGCCTAAAGGCTGTGCTGCCCCCCCCCCCCCCAGGCTCTTCCCAATATAATCCAGACATTTCGCTCTCTCCTTGTTACTCATCTCTCTCCTCTTTCTCTCCCTGCGTGGGCCGTCTCTCTTGCCCCTCCCCTTTTCCTCCCTCCCCACGGTAATAAATCTGCATATACAGATTTTAATCTGTCTTGAATTGGCTCATTTCACCGGCAGAGAAAAACCTATCAGTTACTATTTTGTGTTCCTTCTTTGCCGATTTCATACATGTTAACAGTGCATTCTGGGTACCACCCCACAGCCCTACTCCTACCCAGCTCTCTCCTCCCTAGCTGTCACATCCCTAGATTCAAGATGTTGAGGTTTATTGTGAGACCCATTTGCTTTATCAGATCCATGTGTGTGACTGCCGGATTGGGACTGACTCTGGAACCTAATAGCATCACCAGTAGGAACACAACTGAAGGCAGTCGACCTTTTGAGTTTATTCCTATGGTTTAGCAGTGCTGTCCCCAGACCCATTCTTCTGCAGACCCAGTGCAGGCTTCCATAGTCATTTCTGGTTTCCATGGCTGTGTCTTGCCCAGAAGAGGGTGTCTCTCAGCCATTTGGCCATCTTCTGGCTCTGACAGTCCCCTCCCACAGTATAACATCTGTCTCAACAGCTTTGATGGAAGCCGTAGGCTCTGCCTCCATAAATATGATCTAATAGAACTTTGATCCATCTTCAAGAAAAACCAAGCTGCATTTTGAGAGAACATTCTGCTAAGAATCCAACTTCCGAGGGAGGAAATGGCTTTCTGCTTAGCCTCAAATGGCTTTGGCCATGATTAGATTTCAGTGTGTAAAAAAATTGGGGCAGCCTGTTCAAAGCAAGAAGATGAGAAGAGTGGAGAAGCACCAGGACCTGGGTAATTATAAGCGAGTCATCATACTCCCCTGAGCCCTGTGTCCCCATGTAGAATGAGAGGAATAAAGAGTAGGTGGCCTCCTGATACCAACCCACCCAGGTCTCCAAATCCATTAGTCTTAGCACAGTGGGGGTTTGAGGGGAAGACAGAGCAGTGCCTGGCTCAGAGCCATGCCTGTCCCATATCCCATCCATATGTCATCCTGGCTCTATTAGGACTCATATATGAGGGTGTGCCTGGTGAACTAACACCATTCTCGCCATGGCTTTCCCTGCCTTCTCCTTTGCCCTCTTCTCATTAAAATCTGACTATCACAAGAGTAACTAATCAAACAATACCAAAGACATTTTGCTTATTGTTGATCCGCAAATCCTCTGGGCAAAGGGCTGGGACCGTCTGCTGTGGTGTGAATTTGGGATATCCCTCACCAGCTCAAATATTTGAACTCGATCCACAGCTGGGGACACTGTTTGGGGGAGGTTTGGAGAAGCATTTGGGAGTTGAGGTCTCACTAGAGGAAGTAAGTCACGGGAGGCGGGCTTTATATCCATCCCTACTTCCTCTTTACTTTCTGCTTTCTGAGTGCAGATAAGGTGTCATCAGCCAGCTGCCTCGTCTCCCTGTCACCATGCTTTCCCTATTTGCTGTCATGTCACCCTTCCATGATAGACTGTGTCACTCAGGAACCAGGAGACAAAATGGCCCCTTCCTCCTTACGTTGCCTTTGTCAGAGGATTTGGTCATAGAAATGAGAAAGAAGCTACGGCATAGTTGTACTCACTGCTGTGCCCCACACTTACTCTGTGCACCTCATGCAGAGAAGCCACGGGCCGCACAACACTGTGCATGCATTTGTGTATGCATCTGGGGGAGTCTTCCGGGGGCCTGGAGCTGGACAGCAGCACACAGCCCACTCCTTGTGTCTTCATGGGCTCTGTTGATAAGAAATAATTAGGAAATTATTTACAAGTTCCCATTCTGTTGATTCTGGCTTAAGACAGACAAGCGCTTTAGGAAGGGGAAAAAAAGGGTCCAAGTGAGAGGTATTTGTTTTTCTTGTCTATTGTTTTGTTTTGTTGCCTCTCTCTCTCTCTCTCTCTCTCTCTCTCTCTCTCTCTCTCTCTCTCTCTCTCTGTGTCTGTGTGTGTGTGTGTGTGTGTGTTTGGTTTTTTTGTTTTTGTTTTGTGTGTATGTTGTTGCTGACAAATCCAGCTTGTATAAATTTGTCAGGAGCTCCAGTCTTCTTTGGGAGTCGGCTCTTCTTCAGGGTGCCCATGCCTACCATGAGGGTGATTCCTTTGCCCCCACCTCTTTGCCCCCATCTCTTTCTGAGGGTGTGGGAAGTGGAAACTTCTAGTCAGTTATATTAAATGATGTTTTGCTGGGGCATACAAGTGAAAGGTTGTCTTGCCAGAGCAGACACGTGAAAGAATGTTTTCCTGAGGCAGATACGGGTGAAAGGATGTTTTACAGGAGCAGACGCAGGTGAAAGGATGTTTGGATGTAGCAAACACGTGAAAGGACCCAGGATGGAGGAGTGTAAATGTGACCCCACAGACAATGGGAGTCAGCACTGAGCATGGGTTTGGTTTGCTCTGCTCCGTTATTCTTCCCTCAAGACACACAGGTCATTACCTTGCACAGAGTTCGCCTTGCACAGAGTTGCTGAGCTCGACTTGTGGTAACACTGACCTTGAAAGAAACTCACCCAGGAGTTGCTTGTGAGGTTCCCGCTGCAGCTTGTCGCTTCTGTGGCCTCACCTTAGGCCGGTCGGCTAGCCTAGTGGTTTCTTCAAGATTGAACTACTGCTGCTGGTCCATGTCCAGGGGCTGACTACCAGGAGACCTGGACTGATGCTGCTGGTTTGTGCCTGGGGTCTGCCTGTCTAGAGGACGGGTCTGCAGCTGCTGAGTTGTATTTAGTGTTTGCTATGGGACTGAACTGCTGCCCAAGAAGATCGAGCTCACCCCTAAGAACTATTGCTGAACAGGTCCACTTCCCCCATATCCTAAGAGCTTTTCTCTTCCACTACCTCTGCTGGGTGGTGGGCTAGAGAAGAGGTTGAACCTTTATTAAAAGTAGGTTGCAAAAAACTATGCCTCCAGGTGTGGACATGTCACCCAGCTTTAAATGGTCCCTGTGCTCTTCCTGCAGCTGATGATGACCCTCCACAAGCATCCTCATCCATACCCGAGTCACTTAGTGTAACCCAGTCACAGTGTTTGGTAGTCCACACAAAAGGATGCGGCAGGCATCGCTGGGACGTTAAGGGGGATGAAGGTCGGTCCCAAAAGGCAATGTGAGCAGATAAGAAGAAAAGAGATAATCAGGGAGCAAAGACAAGAAGGAAAGTGAAGGAGATGGGGAGGAGTGGGTGGAGAAAGATGGAGGGGACACAGAGGAAGGAGCAATGGAAGGATATGGCAGTGGGAAGAAGTAGGCATTGGAGGGAAAGGGAGGACAAGGAAACCCATCAGCACATCCATGACCTCACCTACTCACCTGACTGTCAATCAGACGTTTCAAAATTATGTTTCAGCCATCTTCATAGCTACGAAATGCACATGATGTCCTTTTTAACTACAGTCACTATGCTGTGCAGATTAGTGACTCCTCCCTGTACCTTTTGACCAGGATCTCTCGTACCTGGGGTGGCTGTCTTTCTGCTCTCTGCCCTACTGAAGTCAGCTCTTTTCCATCCCACACACAGGTGAGCACAGGCGGCATTTGTCCTATCTTTCTGATATTCTCTCCGTTTACTGCTACCGATGTCAGGATTATGTTCATTTTGTGGATGCGTAGTCTCTCGCCCACTCTGTGTATAAACCATCGTTTTTCCTCATCCGTCCATCCTTTGATGGACTCTTCAGCTGCTTCCTTAGCTTGCTGCTGTGAGACTGACTCTAACAGACGTGGGGATGTCGATAAATGCTCCACATCCTGTTTCAATGTGGATGCATTGATGCCCAGACGTGGAGTTTTACAGGCTTAGAATCGGGCCGTGTATGTACATGCATTTGTATGTATGTGTGCTTAGATATATGTGAACAGGAGTACATGTATTTTTATGTATCCTATAATTGCAACATTGTAGGAAGCACCATTTGGGGTTCTTTGTTCTTCTGTCCCTTAAGAATGTATTCTGAATATTTGTGTGTGTTAAACCTTGATTTTGCTGCCCCTATGCCCAGCATTGGTATGCTGTGACTCACTCCTCCTTACCAGGCATTTGGGAATTTTGCATATTTTTCCGTCTTAAGTAATTCTGCCAGGAATGTCTTTCCAGATCAACCTTTGTTATTCACCTTGGAGTGAATTGGGTCAGAGGGCATTTACATTTTAAGCTGTAGCTGCATTTTGAGTGAGAGGCTTAAGCACAACAGGGAATTGCCAAGAGTAGCAAATCCAATTGTCTTTAGGGGGCTGGAAACCTTCTGTCAGGGGCCACCACAGGGGGTAGCTAGGTCTGCTGATTTAATCTACATATACATATTCAGTGTGTGTGTGTGTGTGTGTGTGTGTGTGTGTGTGTGTGTGTGTGTGTGTGTGTGTGTGTGTGTGTACCTTGCAAATGCTTCCTTTAGAAACCATCTGAACAGCTCAGGTCCTCCTGACCCTCTCCCCACACTTCTCCTCTGAGTGGTGGGACAGTCTCAGCTGTGCGAAGCAATCCAGAGGGGCTGCTCGACCTTCAAACAGCACAGAGCAGACCACAAACTACTGTCCCTGCATTTCTGGGAATTTGCCCAGGAGGCAATCAACTGTGAAAAAATGCCACAGCTCACACCACTAACTTCTAGAAAGAAAGACAAATAAAAGGTAAATCTCTTCCTAAACAGAGAATGGTTTTGCTCCATAAAGCACATGCAAAGTCACAGCTGTCGGGCATCTAGGGCATCTAACCTTCTTGTTGGTGCAGCATTTCCACTTGTTTTTACACGATTTAAAACTTGGGGACCTGCTTTACTGTGCCCACCAGGGACTCAAGAATAATTTTTATATTGTGCAGAAAATATCGAGGGCTGTCTCAAAGCATGAGGGCAGGAGTTCAGATCCCCAGCACCAAATACTGGCTGCACAGCTGTGGTAACTAGCCTGTGGTCCCAGAAATAAGACAGAGTCAGAAGACTACCCCTCCCCCCACCGGAGCAAGCGGGGTAGCTTCAGGATCAAGTGAGAGACCTTGCCTGGATACTTAAGGTGGAGAGTAATTGAGAAAGACATTTGTTGTTGTTGGGGTCATGGGGCACACAATTATGAGGAAAGGACCAATGTCTTAGGGTTTTATTGCTGTGAACAGACACTATGACCAAGGCAACTCTTATAAGGACAACATTTAATTGGGGCTGGTTTACAGGTTCAGAGGTTCAGTCCATTATCATCAAGGTAGGAGCATGGCAGCATCCAGGCAGGCATGGTGCAGGAGGAGCTAAGAGTTCTACATCTTGTTCTTAGGGCAAACAGGGGAAGACTATCTTCTAGGCAGCTAGGGTGAGGGTCTTAAAGCCCACACTCACAGTGATGTACCTATTCCAAGGAGACCACACCTACTCCAACAGGACCACACCTCCAAATAATGCCACTCCCTGGGCCAAGCATATTCAAACCATGACAACCACAGAAGTCAGAAATAAATCAATAAAGCAACTTTATTCACTGCAGGAAAATACTTCTAACCTATTAGGGTAGTGGCCAGTCTCAGGAGCTGGCACAACCACCTTGAAAGGTCAAGAGCAGTCTCCTTTTGAAGCATAAACCCACTCAGAGGATAATAAAGAAGGAATTCGTGAATTGAGGGTTAGCTTTGCAGCCCACAATGTGGCAGATAGCAGAACGTTGGTACAGACTAAAAGCTATTCTAAAGCTGTGGTCTTATCTCAACCTTTATCTCACACAGGTCGGGTAGATTTACTGCATCTGACAAGAATGCAAGACTCACATACAGTAAGAAGGGGGCCAGCAGACCAGTGCCTCGAATTGTTCTGGGCTCTTCATTATGATATATAATGTGGCAGTGGGTCGGGGGTACCTGGCAAACCAGTGCCAAGGTGTCTCCCTGAGAAATCACATCATGTGACAGACCTGGTATTAGGGAAGTTTATTTGGGGGGAAGGAGGGGTGTGAGGACCTGGAGAAGGGGTAGAGGCAGACAGACAGGAATAGAGCCATGAGAACAGAGGAGAGAGGACATAGAGGGACAGAAAGGGAGGGAGAGAGAAGCCAGCCGGGAACATGTAGGAACAGAGAGAGGAAAAGAGAGACCTGGAGTGCGGAGCAGTCCTTTATATGCCAGGCCACCTGCACCTGGTGGGTGGCAGGTGATAGCAGCAGATGATGACATAAGTTGCTGCTAGGTCCCTGGGAGGAGCCTAGTGGAATCCCTGGTGAGCTAACAACATCTGACATCAACCCCTACCCTCTACACACACATGCATGCATATACACGTATAGTAACATATACACACATGCCAGTACCCCACAAAGACATAAACCAAACATTTCAATAAATAAATATCACATAGGAGCAGGACGCTTCTCTGACTAACATGGGCATTGGAATTGCTGCATAGAGAAGAGAGCAGGATACTAAAGATCCTGTTACTTCAAATACTCATTGAACACTGACAGCTTAGTTTTCCATGGCAACTGGACAGAATTTGGAATCACCTGGGAGACACCTCTGGGTGTATCTGTGAGGATGCTTCCAAAGAAGTCTGAGGGAGGATGCCACGCCCTGGCTGTGGGCAGCATTGTCCTATCAGCTGGGGTCCTAGACTCTGAATGAAAAGCTTTCTGTGAGCAGAGCACCAGCATCTACCTCTGCTTCTTGACTACAGATGCAAAGTGACCAAGTGACCAGCTGCCTTACACTCTTGTCACAGGAATAAGTGATCATTATACTCCAGTCTCAGTAGGAAGCACGCCCAGTGTTCATTAGAGAGCCACAGAGCAGCAGGAAGGTGAGGTGGTGGTGGCCCCTCTCTCTTCTCGCTGCCCACTGGTGCCTTCCTGTCTCACAGTTCTGCAAGTCTGAGCGCTCTTGGCAGTCTGCTGCATGACTGGGATAAGAAGAGGGAGTGGTCTCAAGCCCCACAGTTAGATAAGGCTTTGTGTTCTCAACCTGTAGGAGAGGGCGCTGGGCAAAGGGGATTGGCTAGAGTGAATGTTCGTACCACATGCCCATGAAAGTCAGAAGAAGGAATTCTCTTAGACCTAGAGGTACAGGTGCTTGTGAGCCACCCTGTGGATGCTGGGAATTGAGCTCAGGTCCTCCGCAAGATCGTTCAGTGCTTCTAACCACTGAGCCATCACTCCAGCCCCTGCAACTCTCTCAAGAAACAGCCTTTGAGGAAAAGGGGCAGAATTTTTCATTATCAGGGACTTTAAAAGCCACCGTCTCACACCAAATCCATGCTTCAGCCATCTTTGACTTTTCTCTGTGCCAGCATCCCTTTCTGCAAGTTGAGTCTCTTGAATCTGTCACCATATCACCATCCCTCTCCACCATGAAAGCTGGGTCCTCAGACCCTAGGCCCACACGAACCCTTCCTTCCTTCATATGTCTTTATCTGGCATTTTGGTACAGCACCAAGAAAAGCGACTAGTACAGACACAGATACGAGAGGTCCCATGTCACAGGGTTGCCATGGAGGACGACAAGCGTGATCCATGCATTGTGCTTGCAGCCCTCTACACTGACACATTACTGACAACAGAGTTCTGGCCTGCCTTGGCCCTGAATGTAAAGATCATGGCTACTCATCTTTACAATAAACTCTCACGCAAGAGCAGTATGTGTCCCCTTCTCTCCAGCATCCCAACACTGTCCCTATGTCCTCTCCACAGAGCACTCAGCCTACCTGGGCTCCTGTCCTATCTGAAGCAATAGCCTTTCTGCTGGGCACACTACACATTTATTCCACTAGGCCTGCAACACTTCTTATGGCCTCACACCTTGCCAGAGTCTCCCAAGTGGACGGTCATACTCTCTCACATGTTCCCATGGTGCTGATCACACATCTCTGTCATGCAGTTACTCTGACAGTACATGTAGACAGTGGTTTTACATGTATCCAGAGTATCTCCAGCCAATTGAGATGGAATTCAAGCTCATATGCCTCATTCGTGCTCTTTAATAATACTGCCTGAATGAATATGTCAGTCGATGACATTGAGTTGGATAAACACACACTCAACACACACACACACACACACACACACACACACACGCACGGGATGTGCCCTCAAACAATATTTTCATGAGCCAATTGTAGAAAATGAACTCGGAGTGATTTTCCACAGTGACTCTTGCCTGAACCCAGCTCGGTCCCAGCATGGCGGGATCGGTGTGAGCCACTTGATGTGGAATGGTAACCTTTGTCACTGAAGCTAAGACCAATGGTGTCTAAGGAGCCTAAAGACACAGTCCAAAGCTCATAATCCTGACTGCTGGCAGATGGGACCCAGGAAAAGTGTCTCAAAGGCCGAGACCACAGATCAGCCTCCATGGCTGTTATCAAATGTCACCTCCAGGCCATCTGGGTAACTCTGAGATGCCCAGTGCCCCTCTCCTCTGTCTCTTTCTTCTGCTCCTGAGGTCCTGTAGATAGCGCTGATGGACACTGAGCCCAGGATCCCACCTCTACACCACTTCCTACAGGATATCCACCCACCGCTCAGTCAGAGACTTGTCAAACCAATAGAGAGGCTTTCTTTGTCATGGCCACCATCCCATGGCTCAGGTGTGAACCCTGCTGGCCATCCTGCAAGTTCAGGTACATGTCCTTCTCTGGCCTTTCTGAATTTGTTCCTTCTGACATGGCCAAGACATACATGCCCGACTTGATTCTAACCCATGGTTTAGCCTTTTCTTGGCCTCTGAGAGCATTAGCTGCTAAGAGTATTAACACAAAAAGTCCCAGAGGACAGGAAGCACCCAGCCTCTCCAGGTAACCACAGGAGGAACGGAAGTCATTGGATATTGAGGAAGGATAAGGGGCTCATGAGATGGCAGGATTTTGGTGCATTGGGACATATGTCCTGTGAGAACAGGCCTTGCTTCTGGAGTGGGAGAGAATTATCTCCCAAGAGTTTTGTAGCACACTTCCTTCTTCTACCCTGAACATGACTGGGTAAACATTACAACTTAGAGAACAACGTTCTGACGGCTCTTGGTGGAAACGATATTCTCAAATTTAAGAGCACAGTAAAAAGGTTGAATAAGGTGTCCAGCCCAAAATAAGCCAGTAGCTTTGCTTTGTACCAACACTAACCTAGAGGAAACGCCATGGGCAAAGAACTCCGTGGACCAACAACCCAGACAACGTCTCTAGGAACATTCTTTGGGAGCTGTGTGAAGCCCTGAGTGAACACTTCACAGACTGTGAGGGCAGAGAAGGTTTATCTTATTCCTTAAGAAGAACAATTGATATCAAAGTCCCCATGGTCCCTCTACCATATACAGACCTCATTTCGCTCAAGTGCTCTGATGTCTGGTGTTCCCTGTGCTGTGAGCTGAATGGTGGTGGGCTCTCTCCCATCCCTGCTGTATGCTTGTGATACACACGTTTCTGGTACCCAGCAGGGGTCCATAAGCCTTGTCTGCCTCAGTGAGTGAAGATGAGGCTGACTGTGAATCTATGCTGTTAGAACCGGACCTCCAGAGAATCTGAGGTTAAGCTCTGGAATGCAAAGAATGGTTATGAGCCCCAGTGGCTCTGAGGCCATCGCCAGTTTCCTCCTGGACTCAACAACGAGTTTCAATCTTAACACACAGCCATGGCTCCTGCCCTGGGGTACAAAGAGGTGGCAAGGAATGCTTCAAAGAAGGCTCTGAAGTTTGTGGGCTCCTCTGAGTTTTCTTTTTTTTAAAGCAGTGCTGTGGATGAATGAGGCTTTTTGATATGTTCTAGAGACTTCCTCTAGAAATGGTAATATATCCCGTACTGCAGTGTTGATCAATTAGCAATGTAATGAGACACTTTTTATTTGAAACTAAACTGACTCCATGAGAGTAGCTCTTCTTGCCTTCTTACAGAGTAGAAATCACAATGCTTTCCCCATAGCCCTTCTGAAACACTAGGAAGGAAGAAGCAGCTACTGGGGATGGATGTTCCATCAGTTGGAGAAGCCCAGAATCCAATGGGAGAAGGGAGAAGGAGGGAGAAGAGGGAGGGGATGGGCTGGGGGGGAGGAGGCTGGAGGGAAGGAGGAGGAAGAGTAAGAGTGAGGGGAGGGAAAGGGGGGAAGGAGGGACCTAAGGAGGGGAGGGGAGGAAGAGGGAGGAGAGAGGAGAGAGAGGAGAGGGAGAGAGAGAGAGGAGAGGGAGAGGAGGAGAGGAGAGGAGGGAGAGAGAGAGAGGAGAGAGAGAGAGAGAGAGAGAGAGAGAGAGAGAGAGAGAGAGAGAGAGAGAGAGAGAGAGAGAGAGAGAGAGGAGAGAGACTCAGGAGTTGTCTGGTGAGAACTGTCGGGGTTTTGGGAGTACTCCATTAAGCCTGGCACATGAACAGGGGGTTGTGTCACTCGAGGGAAAGAAGCCTCCACATGCAGTTCTGAGGGTGGGAAGGATCGGGGCTCTGCTGAAAATTAACTGTGACCTGCAGAGATCTCCAGGAGACTTGGGTGAGGGCTCAAAACGACAAGAGGACATCTTGGTGAACAGTTGTTAAGGAGTGTTCCAAGAAAAGCATATCTGATGCCAAGGCCACCCTCACTAGCAGGACAGACCACCCCTGTTGCTTAGAAGCCTGAAGCATCTGTGACCTGGAACACATCCACAAGTTAACCAAAGACACACAAGGGAAGACACACCACAGACAAATGCCGTAGCGAAGAATGTAGATGTCTGAGTAACACAGAGAAAGGCTGAAGGAAGCACCACCATGGGCAGGGCCAGACTTGTTCAGATCCTGGAAGACAGATTTGTAGAATTAGTAGGGGGCAGAAACTTGGCCTCGTATACAACCACTGGAACACACTGAGGGAACAGGATGAGGGCTTTCTTCAGCAATGCAAGCTCTTGTCTGTCACCCACTGTGGATGTGGGGACAGAGACAGTGAGAGTCCAGCATGGGGACCAGCACCAATGCATGGATAAGACACCCTTGGCTTTTGTGACAAGTAGTATTAGTTGTCAAGTCATTGGACTCTAGAATCACCCGGGATGTAGGCTTCTGAGCACGCCTGCAGGGGACTGTCTAGACAGTGTTTACTGACATGAGAAGAGCCGTTTAACTATAGACTGAGCAGTTCCCTGACTAGACTCCTGGCTGTATAAAAATGAGGATCTAGTTGAGCATACACATCAATATTTTCTCTCTTGACTGTGGCTGGGTTGTGACCAGCTGTCTCAAGCTCCTGGACTCTAAACTTCTACTCTGCGATGGACTATAACATCAAGTTGTGAGTAAAATAAACCCTTTCTTTCCTAAGTTGTTCTTGTCCTGGCATTTTTTTTCACCACCACAGAAAGGAGAATAAGGCAGCCTTATTCTGCCCGTGCTCAACCCCTTTCCCGAACTCAAGCGGATAATACAGTCACGGAGTCTCTAAAGGGCTCTGGGCAGCCCTGTTATGGCGTGAAAGTGGTGTTCAAAAGATCCAAAGCCAGGAAGAAATGAACCACTCCATAGGACTTGGAAGTTCTTAGGAGCACCCGAGTGGTGATATTTTAGAACTTCGCTAAATAGAATTTTCTGGATCCTTGGGTTCAGTCACGCAGGCAGAGCGTGGTTTATGCGGTTAAGCAATCCTTAAACGGGGCCTGAAAAGACTCTTGACTTAAGAGTTTGCCAATGTTAGAGAAATTCTGCAGGAGAAGTGTGCTGTCAACAGGAGGCTGCCTGGAGCAAGGGTGGAGTTCAGAGATTCTAGAAGGAGACACAGGGAAAATCCAGCCCGCTACTGGCCTTTCTGTGAGACCTAAAGTGGCATGTGTGTTTCTATTTTCATAAAATTGAGAGGCCAAAACACTCTTAAGCACAAACCACCAAGTTTAGAAGGAAGCTGACTGATAAAACCAGGGCAGTCAGTGGTGACACATCCTGTCACTTGGCTAAGACAGTCACTGCTTACAGCAGGGTGACAGCTATGACTGATGCTACTTCACTGAACACAGTGCCTTGGTGGAGCCCATTGTGCAGTTTGTCATTGTAAACTGGACCCACTTTGCTTGGCTACAAACACAGACATCGACTAAATACAGGACAGCACAGCCACGAATCTCCCCGTCCACAGTTCAGCCATCTTCCTTTCCTCTCTAGGAAAGCAGTTGGAAGCTTTTGGGAAAGAAGACCCTTGTGTCCCTCAGAATGCGGCTCCAGGGTTATGGGTACAGAACTGTTCTCTTCAAACTGAATATGTGTATGTGTACACGCATACACACGGGGCAAGTTAAGATGTCAGGAGAGACAAGATAACTTTAGTGGATAAGAAACGTTATCATCCGGAAGGCAGGAAGAACAGAGACACATATCTCTGTTTGCCTCTCCTTCCTTTCCCTCTCTGGGTCTCTCTTCCCTCTCTCTGTCTTTTCCCTCCCTCACACCCCACCCCACTACCCCTTTCCTCCTCATGTGTACGCAGTCTAGCTTGGCTCTAAAAGTCATCCGCTCTACTTACTAAGTCCCTGCTTCTGCTCTCTCCCAGGACACAGACATAAGATACAGGGGCTGGGGCCTTCCACTCAGTCTCTCCAGAGCTGGCTGCCCCCAAATGGCAGCCATGAGCCCCACATGCTGGCCCAGCCTGTGAGGTGTGTTGGGGAGGAAAGCCCATAGTGACTTTTTGAAGATACACTAAATGGTATAAAAATCCTCTTCACAATGGCTCGTGTTAGTTATAGAGTGAAGCAGCGAGTGATGTCCTGAATAAACTGGGTTATAATGTGTTATTCGAGCTAATCAAGCCTAGCCCCTCCCCCCATGTGTGCATCAGAACATTCACAGTCATACTCACGGCCCATATTCTGTTTTGATGGGAGGTGTCTACTTCGTAAGTTTCGAGACATTCTGTTCTTTGGGCCGTGACTTCCCTACCTGAGTTGAGTGTATTTAGTAGGTTCAAGGTCCTTGGAAACAGAGCAGGATGAAATCAGCTGACTGGCAGGGCTACTGGGTGCGAAGTGTGTTTGGTTAGATGAGGGGGCTCACATCCCTGCCCACTGCCAGGGTTTCTTCATTACTTAGACACCTCCGAGCCTTGACCTAAAGGAAACAGTGGTTAGCAATCATCAGTCACTCCTTCCAAGGAGGCACGAGGAGACGGCACTGCAGAAGATTGCAGTCCTCTGAACCACAGAGCCATAAACCCATAAACTATCAAATCTCCTGGCCATCCTATAGCGCACAGGAATGACTGAAGGTAATGTATTTGCCAATGCTATGGGTCACAGAGATAGACTGTGGTGCGTAGTCCCTTGTAGCCAGCAGCCCCCTCCAGTCAGCAGCCTCTCAGAAGCAATCAGCCGGCTGAAGAATCCTCACAGCGTTCCCATTTGACATGAGCCCATTTTCCACATGTGACCCAGTTTTTCCTGTGGGAAGCCAATTTCGGGGGAGGAAGGCAATGAAAGTCCAGGGTTGGGAAATTCATGGCCTTTCACTCAGAATGCTTCTGATGGGACGTGACTGTGGAGACACAGACTTGCTTCTCAGAATGCAGGAAGTACTGGGACTTTGCATCTTTCAGTCAGGTTACTCACCTGGCTGCAGGGGAAGGCTGGAGAGGTAGGTGCCTGTTTTGGGCTGGAGCCTGTCTCTAAAAGCTTGTGACCTAAAAGAGGTCCTCCAGCTCCCTCCTGCTGGTTTCTGACTCGGTTATGTAACAGGGCATCCAAAGACACTTAAGAAAAGGCTTGCAAATACAAGCTATGGCATGCCCTGCTTACGTCCCTCCGGGGACTGCCACTCTGGTAAAAATAAAATGTCAATGTTTGCTGAGACCTCAGCAACTGCTTCAGTCCTCACGGCTTGCAGCCTTAGAACTTTGCGATTTCTAGAGGAGACGGAACTGGTCCTGCCCTTGAGCTAATAGCAGCTACTTCACCACCTGCTTGGAGGTCCCTCTCCTCGGTCCCTGTCTTCCACCTTAGATTGGCCCTTCTTGATCAAGTCTTCAATTAGTATATCATTATTATAAAATATGTTATTATATGTTTCATCATTTTATAGCACATCATTGTTAGTAGCACATCATTATTATTATTTTTTTATGTTTTATTTATTTTATGTATATGAGTGGTCTATCTACACCTGCCTGTCAGAAGAGGGCATTGGATCCCATTACAGATGGTTGTGAGCCACCATGTGGTTGCTGGGAATTGAACTCAGGACCTCTGGAAGAGAAGTCAGTGCTCTTAACCACTGAGCCATCTCTCCAGCCCCCCCTTTTTTTCATGTTTTATTTAGCACATCATTATTATAAAGTTATTAGCACATCCTACTTTTTTTGGGTACAGAGTTCTAGACAAAAATCACCTTTTATATTTTTAGCACTTTATTTTCTGTGTAGTAAGGAAATGGAGAGAGAGAGAGAGAGAGAGAGAGAGAGAGAGAGAGAGAGAGAGCGAGCGAGCGCTGGGGGAAAAGAGGAGATTAATATTTAGTATCTAAGCAAAGGTTAGGTGGTTGTTATAGGTAAATTGTGTTGTACCAAATTCACATAGAAAGTCCTAACTTCTAGTACCTTAGAATGTATGGCCTTGCTTGGAAATAGGGTTACTGCAGATGTAACTAGTGGGGTGCACCCTTCTATAATACAGCTGATGTCCCTACAAGGAGGAGAAAATTAGGGGAGGATATACTCAATGTTTAAATTATACTTGTATGAATGATGTTTTTAAATTTAACAATGGAATTCTGGACACAGGTCAAAGTGTTCTACGGAGACAGAGAAAAGATGAAGGCAGAGATTGGACAACACCTCTGTAAGCCAAGGGATGCTACGGGTCACCAGCTACCAACCGGAATTATCTCTCTCAGGTCCCTCAGAGGAAAGCAGCCTGGTTCCAGCACCTGAGCCCAGACATCAGCTTCCAGAGCTTCTGGACAGTGTTTCTGATCATGAAGCTCCTCACCCACAGGATGTAGTTACATCAACTCTGGGAAACTCTTCTGGGAGGCCCATTGAGATCCAGGTAACAGAGCCAGGGCTTTATTGTAGCCTAAAGAAAGAGCACACATTTTCTTCCTTCTCCCATGTACTCACAGTGTGCAGCTAGAAACAGCTCATCGCCATTACCCCAAAGCAGCGGAGCTCAGCTGAAAATCTGGAGTAGAGCTAGATTGCTGAGAAGTATATCTCTGCCCTTTGACCTTCGTGATGAGCCAGCTCCTTCCAATGCCCTAGACAGCTACCCAGAACCCAGAGGAGCCTCTCCCTTCTCCTAGCACAGTCCCTCAAAGGGTGGTCCTCAGATTTCCACCCCGGTGGGGAGGGTCCAAAGACTATTAATGATATCATCCAACTTCCCTTTTTATTGTGTGAACAACTGATGTTGCCAAAAGTGACAACAGGGAATAGAGGAACCAGAAGTAGCCATTTTGCCCATCCCCCACAGACAGATGCTCAGAAGTAGATCAGAAGGGCAACTGGTGTCATCAAGAATATCCTTGATGTCACTGGAGGACTATTCACTTTTTTAAGTCTTGAGACACAGGCCACGGCTTCTCGGCATTCTCTGTGACACAATGAGACTCAAGTTACACCACCGCTGGTCAACTGGAACTCCATGCTGGCTCAGGAGAAGCAACCACATGGTTCGCTTTAAACTCCAAGCTAAAGGGCCTCTTCCTTTTCTTTCTTTTTTATTTTTCCACGAGACAGTGCTGTTGCTTGAAAGCATGACTGACACAGGCACTTAGACTTGACTTGGCAAATGTTCTTGAAGTGTGTGTGGGACTGTCTTCCCAAAGAACAATGTGTCCAGTCTATGTTGTCTATGATGGGAATTTAGTTTAAAGTACAAGTTGGAATTTAGGGAAACTTGACTCTGTTACCATGAGCAAATCACTCTGATTTTCCCATGGCTGGTGATGAGTTGAGTGAATATGAGTTCTGATACTGTGTAATAAGATATGTCTGTATTGGCAAGGGTCCCTGACATTGTCTACCAGGCCAGTGCATGACATAAAGCCAGGAATGGATTAGGTTCTGTTCCAAAAATTCTATTCTACAGATTCATGGATTTTATAAAAATGATTTACTTACTTATTTACTATTTAGTGTGCATTAGTGTTTTGCCTGCGTATATGTCTGTGTGAGGATGCTGGATCCCCTGGAACTGGAGTTACAGACAGTTGTGAGCTATTATATGGGTGCTGGGAATTGAACCTGGGTCCTCTGGAAGAGCAGCCAGTGCTCTTAACCCCTGTAGCCCAGTCATGGATCTTAATATAATAACACAAAGTATCCATTGCTCTGGCTTCACATTGCATCCAATCAATAGGAGCCACCACTTGCTCAGTGTCTCCTCACTGAAGAAAACCATCTTCAGGCACAAAGACTGTGGGTGCACTCCTCCCTCCCCTGAGACACACTCGTGTGCAGCTGTCTTTGTCACGCGTCTCAGTCAACACAACATAATAAGAATTAACTGGATGCAGAAGCAAGAACCCGATTGCCTTTTATGAAGCTAGGTGTCAAAAAGTCTTGAAAAAGAAAGACACCCTGGTCACCACATTCTCATGAAAATGTTATTTAAGCTAACACGAAACGGGCTTGGGACTATTGTTTCCAAGAAACTAATAAGTAGATATAAAAGTTTCTTTATTTTGACATGATAAATATCCCTTTCTATAACCCATATTAACAATGTTGGCGTCACAGTAGTTTTTATTGGTATAAAGGGAGCCTGAAACTATAAGGTTTGAGGATTGCTGATTGTTTTAGTGCCCTTTTAGTTGCTGCAAGGAAACATTTAGACACAACATAGCATAGGAAAGGAAAATGGATGATTTCCTTTTATAGGTTACAGTTCATCATTGAGGGATTCAGCCAGGTGCTTGTTGGGATGCCTGCTTGCTCTTCCACACAGCTTTATCTATGACTCAAGGAACTGAACTCACAGCCAAGCAAGTGTAGTAGAAACCGTGGCAACAGTGGGAACAGCGTTGACTGGATTGTACAGGACCTTGTTCAGCTCGCTTTCTTATATAGCCCAGGTCTACCCACCTAGGGAATGGCACCACCCACAGTGGGCTAGGGCCCCCTATGACAATTAACTATCAAGATAGTCTTACACAGACATGCCAATCTGACCTTAAAAATCCCTCAGTTGAGGTCTTCCTTTCCTGTGATTTTTATGTTGGGACAAAGCTGACAGTTAATCTCACCAGGATTCTGCTGAAGAATAGTTCTCAAAAATTGAACATATGCCAGGCTACAAAGTCTTGACACGTTTTAGTTTTGAAATTATTTGGAATATGTTGCCATATCACAGTGAAGTTAAGTTTAAAATAAAATTGTATTTATATGCATATGCGTGTGTCACTGTGATTGTATGCCACATCTGGGGTTGGGGTAGGGTGGGCTACTGGTGGAGGCCCAAAGGGCTTGTCGGACCCATGAGAATGTGAGTTATAGGCAGTTGTAAGCAGCTCTGTGTGGGAACTGGGAACTGAACTCAGGTCCTCTGGAAGAACAGCACACATTTCTCACCGCTCAGTGCTCTCTCCAGCCCTCCCCTCCCCCCCAAATCAAATGTGAAAAACCAAGACAACCCTGGTGTTTGAAAATGAACCTCTTTGCTTTGGAAAACCTCATGTGTCAACAAGAAATCACAGTGCAGTGCAGTCAGTACTTAGAAGTAAATCTCAGTGGAAACGGGGCGCATTAAAATTCATAGTACCCGAATAAAAGCATACCTGGAAATTTGTTGTGCTAAATTTATGAGAGAGAGAGAGAGAGAGAGAGAGAGAGAGAGAGAGAGAGAGAGAGAGATAAAGGATGAAGCATAAGCGAGCTGACAAGAACAAGCAAGAGGCAAAGGGAAATCAGCTCCAAAGAAAACAGAAGCTCGGAGGACCATGCAGCCAGAACGAAGGTTCTAAATGCAACCAGTCAGCGGAGACGTCATCCTGAAGGAAAAGTTGAAATGAATTATAAGATGGCACGAAGGAAATTACCGACCAATTTCAGGAAATCCCATGCAAATAGGAGTATTTTTATACCTGCGAAAGAAATTGGATCTCCATGTCGGACAGTCCCATAAGCCTGGGTCCAAATTGGCTCAGATGCTTTTAGGGGAGACAACGCTCTTTACACTTCATTTTGCTGCGATGTAACCATCTTTCTAATTCACTTCACGAGGCAGCACGACGCTACAGAGAGCTGACAAGGGCTGAACAAGAAAGAAAAATTGCCAGTCAATCCCTTTCGTGAATATAAATGCAAAATCCTGAACAAAATGCTAGCAAATTGAATCCAATCATGCGTGAATAGAACAATATATTATGACCAAATCAAGTCTAGTTCAGCACTCCAAGACTGGCTTATCATTTACAAAAGAAAATCAATGTCGTGGGGCTGGAGAGATGGCTCAGCGGGGAGAGTACCTGATGCTAAGCAGGATGGTCTGACTTCCATCCTCAGGACAAACATGATAGGAAGATTGGAAGGACAGAGTAAAAATAAATGAACGTGTCTCTGCACATGAGTACACACACACACACACACAAACACGTGCAGGCACACGCACACACGTGCACACAGAGTTCTATAAAGCGAATTGAGTTCTGCAAGTTTTCCTGACCTCTACATGTATGATGTGGTGCTCAGGCTCAAATATAAATACAGAAAGAAAGAAAGAGAGAGAGAGAGAGAGGAGAGAGAGAGAGAGAGAGAGGGAGGGAGGGAGGAGAGAGAAGGAAGGAAGGAAGGAAGGAAGGAAGGAAGGAAGGAATAGGGAAAGAAGGAAGAAAGGGAGAGAGGGAGAGAGGGAGGAAGGAAGGAAAGAAGGAAGAAGGAGAGAGAGAAGGAAGGGCAATAAAAATAAACGAATGGGTCTACACACATACACACACACATGCACACACACACACACACACACAGAGAGAGAGAGAGAGAGAGAGAGAGAGAGAGAGAGAGAGAGAGAGTGAGAGAGACAGACAGACAGACTCACAGAGATAAAACTCTCACACACTAAGATAAAGAAATCTTTTTAGGAAACAGAGAATTATGGTTTCAATCTGTAAAGAACTTGAAAGTCTCCAGTGGTGCCATCAGTCATAAACCACCCAATGCACTAAAATCAACTTCTTTACTCACTGGTGAGCCGGACTCCCAGGACAGCCTATTGATGGACAGTCGAGATTGGCAGGCACTACTCACAGCCTCGGCCTCAGAAGAGAGGCAGCCTGGAGCTGACCAGTGTGGAGAATTTAAAACCCCAGGAAAAGGGCTTCAGGATCCACACCTCCCACTGTGACCTCCTCCGGAGTCCAGCCAAGTGGGTGTGTCTTCCGTGAGGCCACTGGTGTGCAGCGGACTGCCTCACGGACTTGATCTTGGTTATTTTGAGCTGTTATTTTTCTATTAGCCTCTAGCATCTGACCTCTTGTTGTTTTGTTGTGCCCTGTATAGCCCCGTAGTTCAGGCTGGCCTCTAACTCACAGAGATCTGCCTGTCTCCTCTTCCCAAGCAGTGGGATGAAAGGTGTCCCCACCACCTCCCAGCTGAGTTTCTTATTTTGTTTCCCAAGACAGCCTGCATCTCTCACTATGTTTTTCCAGCCCTTGGGACTTCTTTCCTATTTAATCTCTTAAAGCACCAACTTGTGCCCAAATCGAGAACATCATCTCTCTGCAGACACCCGTTTAGGGATTTTTGATTCAAGACTAATTCTTCAACCCTATGGGGACCGACATTAGATTCTCAAGCCCTCTAGGCTGGCTGCAGCCAGGAAGCAGCCTTGGAAGTCCTGACTCCCCCACAGCAAGGCTGCTGCCCTGTGTGGGAAGAGGCCACTAGGATCACCTAACCAGCTTCCTTGGGGCTCCTCCAGGACAGGAGAGACTGGTATCTCCCTTTCTACGGTCCACGAGTCTCCAAGAGTCCTGTTAAGGACTCTCACCCAGGGCACTGCCTCAGACACCTCCACCTAGAGAGGGCCCCAAGCTGCACCATCTCTCAGCCCATTGGCCTTCTTCAGACATTGCAGCCCAGGATTAAATAGCTTTTAGTAGCACAGGAGCTTACTGAATGCATACAACAGAGAAAAACATGCCTGGCTTCACTAGACCTGCATGTTAAAGTCTCTGTTCCCGAGGTCTTGTGAATGGATCCATTGCCTGCCCAGCTAGGAAAAGGACTGGAAACAGCCCATGTGTGCCGATGCACAGGCTGCCTGGTTCAAGGGCAAAAGCAAAATTCATTTTGCAGAAGAGCAGCAGGGTCTGGGCATACCTCCTCTGCAAACATGCAGATAGTAATTGTTTGACACTCACAGACCGCATCAGTGTTTCTGCAGCAGCCCTGAGAATAATTTTATGCTTGGGATCTCCACAATATGAGGGACTGTTATTAAGTGGGCTCAGCGTTAGGAAGGATGAGAACCAACACCTTACATGCAAACTCAGCCAGCAGGTGACTTAACTGCAGGCTGGGGACCCTTTGCAAAGGAGGCCACACCTGATTCCTGACCCACAGAACCTGTGAGGGGATAAATATGTGCCGCGGTGGTAAAACACTAAATTTATTATGCAGCCTGGGAACTGTGGAAAGTCAGTTTTGTGCAAGAGAGAGAGAGACAAGACTTTCTGTGGATATTCAAATGGCACGAGGTTATTATTGCAGTAAGATCTTTGGTTTCTTTAAAAACTCAGTTATGGTATGTGAATACGTTTTTGTTTTAATCCCAGGTGTGGGACGAGTGGCTGCCTCACAGCGGGTGATTATGATTTGACTGGCGCACTAGCAGGGCTGTGATTTTTAACCAGCTGCAGATAGTTTAATTCTGGGAAATCTGGAGAGGCTTTAAAAGGGAGAGTCTGAGAGGGCCTGTGGAGGCTGCTGGTTACCACTGCTGCGGTTGGTCAAGTGGTAGAGTGCAAAGAGATGAACGAATCTGGAGATATCCTGACGATGAAGACTGGACTCGCCACAAGGAACTCAACATCCCAGTCAGCAGAAAGTAGCCTAAAGAGATCTATTTCCCCTTTTGTCTCTAATCTTCCTTCTCTCCCACCAAGTGTTGGGGGCGAAGAAGAAATCAGTGTGGAACAAGGATTAGAAGGGAGGTAGATATAAATAGCTAAACAAATACGCCAACCCATTACCTATTCAAAACACTAAATTAAAGGTTCTTAAACCTCTTTCCGCCTTCCCATCTAGGGCTCAAAGATCATTTTTCAAATTTGTGCCTCTAAATCTCACAATTGCAGTAGCAGGGAGCCTCTAGAGCAGCGTCCTCACCCTCCCTAATGCCGAGACTCTTTAACACAGTTTCTCATGATGTGGTGACCCTCCCCCTGCTCCCCCCCACCATAAAATTATTTTCATTACCATTTTATAACTGTAAATTTGCCACTGTTATGAATCACAATGGAAATATTTTTAGAGACAGAGGTTTGCCAAAGTGGTTTCAACCCACAGGTTGAGAACTGCTGGTGTAGAAGGGAGGGTTTCTGACTTCACCCCACCTACATCCCTTATCTTATCAGTGTGACCTTGAGAGGCCAGCTCATACCAGTGGTGCTGAGCTTCCCCAAGCTCAGGGAAGAAACAGTGCAAGGCCTACTGCTCCATGGGTGGGGTCCAGTCATGTTCAACCTGTAGGTTTGACTACCAACCTAGATGTCCAATCTGAAGTCATCCCAGATGCAGACAGGGACTTGCAAGCATGAGAGGGAGTCTTTATAGGAAGCCTCAGTGTAGGACCTCTCTGAACATGGAGAATTCCTTATAAATGTCTTAGTGATTTTTTTTTTTTAATAGCTACAAGTCAAGGGAAGTATTGAACCTGAAAGACGGACTCGAACAAAATGATGACCCCGAGGAAGACTTGGGATGAATACAAGCCTCTGTGCCTCTGTCCTTCATTCTCATCCCCACTACCAAAGGCTAGATACTTCAGCCTGTGTTAGTTACACTTCTATTGCTGTGATAAACACCATGATCAAAGCCAAGATCACCTAACACTTGATTGGGGTTTATGGTTCTGGAGGGAAGAGCCCCTCAGGGTGGCAGTAAGCAACAGGCATGGTGCCAGGAGCAGGGAGTTGAGAGTTCACAAGTTCAATCTAGAGCAAAACAATCAGAGAGGGATCTGAAAGTATGATATACACTCAAAGCCCTTCCCCATCCAGTGGCAATACTTCGCCCAGCAAGGCTACACCTCTGAACCTCCCCAAACAGTGCTCCCAACTGAGGAATCAAGCGTTCGAATGTCTGAGACTGTGAGGGATATTTCTCTTTCAAAGTACCACAGCCTTTGTATTTGTTTCTGGTGTCCCATGTTTCAGAGTGACTAGGCTGTACTGTACCGTGTGTTTGAATGTGTCCCTTGAGGGCACTGGAAATCACCAGGCCCATATTGGGTCCCTGTTTTCTAGGCTAGTTCCCTTTTCCTGTGCTTTGATTCTTTAAATCTTAGGCACATTTCGCTTGGGTAAAAAGTTAAAATTAGAGTAGGATTCTTGATGGAAAGCACCATGCATAGGATGAAAATGCAAAGCAAAACTCTTCTATTTCGCAAAAACAATGAACCAAGTTCAGTTAAAAAATCAGTGATGAGAACAGGGAGTGGGTCTTCCATAGAATGTTCTAGATACCTTGTATCCCTTCGCCGAGGGGATTTTGTTACTCATTTTTTTCTGCCTCTGTGTGCACATCCTAAACCTCAAACAAACCTGAGATCTCTGTGCTGTCTGCCCCAGCCGTGCTATTACCGGGTCCCTTACCTAGTACCCGGTACCTTTCAAGATGCGATAGTTCACTTCAGGTTGGGTATCATCGAAGTGGAAACTCCTGGTTTGTTTAGAAAGTCAGTTATGTCCAACGATGTTTTGCTGGGGCACGAGTGTGAAGTGATGTCTTGCTAGAGCAGATTTGTGAAAGGATGTTTTCCTGAAGCAGACACAGGTGAAAAAGTATGTTTCACTGTGGCAGACACTTGAAAGGACCGGTGATGAAGGAGTAAAAATCTAACCCCACAGACAATGGGAGACAGCACTGAGCTTTGGTTTGGTTTGTTCCATCTTGCTGTTCTTCATGAAAGACACGCACGTATTGGTTCACCTTACGTAGCATTGTTGAGATCAACCTGTGGTACCTCTGCCACTGAAAGAAATTCGCCAAAGAACTTCTTGTGAAGTTCCTGAGGCTTCTTGCCACTTCTGTGGCCTCACCTCAGGCCAGTTGGGAAGGCTGGCAATTTCTTCCGGTTTGAACTACAGTTGCTGGTTCATTCATGGTTTCGCCTGCTGAAGGAACTGGACAGAAGCTGCTGATTCGTATTTGGTGTTTGCTACGGGACTGAACTGCTGCCACAGAAGACTGAGCTCACCCCTGAAGATCTATTGCTGAACAGATCCACTATCCCCTTATCCTAGTGACTTTTCTCTTCTACTACCTCTGATGGGTGATGAACAAGAGGAGAGGTTGACTGGCTATTAAAATAGGCTGCAAAAAAATGTATGCTTTTATGTCACAGATCCACCTAAGTCCCCAATTTTCTTAGGGATTCCTTTAAGAACTACTCCCATGAAAATTGTTCCTGAATTTTCTGTAAAATCTCACAGAGACTTGAGTCAGTAGCTTGCTTAATGTTCCTTTTAGAAGGATCTGCAAGATAAATTCTTCTCTGCAGTTTACCCTCAAAGAGCCAGCCATCTCATGAAATGGGATCTAGTGATGGGAATCACCTAATCTACACTTTCTCCTTCATGCCTGGACTGTGAGTTTTGTGTGTGTCCTGGCAGGTTAATAACTTGCAACACCAAAAAAAATGAGAGGCACTGTGTCAGGGCTTATGAAGGAAGGGAGAGACTCATTTCTTCCTTTTCTAAACTGCTTGTTTTATATTACTTTGTCTCCTTTTTAAAATGAATGATTTTTTTTATTTGAGATTTTCAAACCTGTCCCAGGCTAGCCTCAAATTTGCTAGGTAGACAAGGATGTCTCTGAATTCTTGGTTCTCCTGCTCTAGCCTCCTAAATACTATGGCTTAAGATAGTCATTTAAAACTCAAATCCCTCTCCTTGGGGGATCAGAGAACTCTGCGGAAGAGGAGGCAGAAAAACTTCAAGAACAAGTTGGGATGGAGGACCCCAAGGAATCATGGCCTGTAGATACAAGGGCTGACTCACAGGTAAATTCACAAAGACTATGTCAGCATGCACAGGGTCTGTACAGGATCCAGACAGGGTCCCAGTGCTAAGACGGGAAGCAGACACAAGCCTCCATCAACAACCCATAAACTATCTCCAATTGGTAACCACTCACAAAGGAAAAATTAAATTTCTTTAAAGGAATCTCACTGTTACATAAACCACACTTAAGGGCAGGTCCCATATCCAGCAGTAGATGGCTAACACAAAATAAACTCAATGATTTTTTGGAGTTTTGGTTTTTGTTGTTCGGTTTTTTTTTTTTTTTTGCTTTTGTCTCATAATGCTTTGTCTGGGCATTTGTTTTAAAACATTACAGTTATCTGGTTTACATAGCATGGTTTCAGACTTTGTGGTTTTATGAGATTTCTGTGTGAACCAATGTGTGTCTCTGTGTCTGGATTTGTTTCTTGTGGTTTTTCTTTGGCTCATTTTTTGGGGTGCTTGTTTTTTTTTTCAATTTGTCCCATTCTGGTTAGTTTGTTCTTATTTAACTTTGTTTTTAGATGCCTGTTTGTTTTCTAATAAGAGAGAGAAAGAGTGTGGATTTTGGTGGGTGGGAGGATCCTGGAGGAGTTGGAGGAGGGGAATCTGTGATCTGAATATATTGTATAAAAAAGAAAAAACATTTTTTTAAAAAAAAATCAATACTTATTCTTAAGAATATCAATTGCATTTTCTACATTTTTCTCGGAGCTGGCTTCTTTTCCGTATTCACAGGAAAGTTGGATAACAGCGGAGACACCACCTTAGAGACGTGTCTATAAATTCTCCTTTATATGTGTGGGCAGCTGGGTGAAAGTGTGACCACTGACCTTGAGGATGGGCCTAGAGTATAGGAGCTCAGCCTTTTGGTACAATAATGCCCTGGGTCACACTAGCATTCAGTGGCTTGGCAGGGTCCCCTTTGGTTTCGGGAAGTTCTCCTTCTGGGTAGAACACGTCTTGTCTGGCCAGCGGATGACTTCATTGCTCTTGTCCTGAGTTTTCCCACCTTCCATGCTGTCCTCCTTGTCAAAAATACAGGAGCTAAGTGGCTGGTTGAAAGGCAGCCGGTCTCCACGTGTCTCCTCTCCAGCCTCAGGTCAGTTGGCTTCATGAACTCTGAGCTCAGTGTCTTCCTCAGTGTCTTCATGGTCACAGGCTTGCCCTTTTGATATGTTGTATAAAAATCAGTATCACCTGCAGAGCCAGGCAGCTCCCCACCGGCCTTGCTCTTGTACTTGTCATAAATGTCTGAAGGCCACGGGTCCCATGGGTCAATGCTCTTCACGTTCATGAACCTGAGTGGGCTGTGTCAGGACCAAGCAATGTGTGCCTTGCTTCATGTCCCGTCAGATCAGGAAGTCTTGGCTCTAACAGAGACTTCCCCTCCAGGAAACAGAACATCCAGGAGGAAAATCCTGGCTGTCTCAAGATCTGCCCCAGATAAAGTGGTCATATAGAATTTCACATGAAGAAGCAGCTTCACCTACATGGCTGTAATCTGTGAAGAGCACTTCAGGAAAATAATAACTGTCACCCAGCTTGTCACTTTGAAGGGACAGTCAGAGGGCCAGTGGAGAAGAAAACATTCAACTCTTCAACTCATGGGTGCCGGTGCAGAATCACCATCAAGTCACGGAGAATTCATGGAGAACCGGTAGAGCTGACTTCCATGTGGATACCATTGTAAGAATAGACAGCCTTCCAGTCTGTCTTACACTTGAACGTGTTAACAACATTTGTTCTAGATTTTTCATTCTTGATTTTCAGGTGGAAGCTTGACAGAAAACAGACTGTCTTCAGAAGGGAGAATGAACACAAAGGTGTTTCCAGTTGGGTGTCATGGTGCACACCTTTAAACACTCAGGAGGCAGAGGCAGGAGGATCTCTGAGTTCGAGAATAGCCACGTTCCAGGACAGCCAGGACTACACAGAGAAACCCTGCCTCAAAAACAAAAAACAAATAAGCAAACAAACAAAAACCCAAAACCAAACCAGAAAATTAAAAAACAAAACAAAAAAACCTATTTCCACCTTCAAAGACCAGTGTAACACATTCTTGTGAACAGGCAGAGACAGTGATGTTGGCTCACTCTCCATGGCTCCAGTGAAGGATTATTCTAAAAGCTAGAATACTGATGACAAAATAGCTCCCCAGGGAAGCTTCTGCAGTCCCCTCCTAAGAGAGAAATGTGGAAGAGATCTCAGAGTGGATGACTTTGTTCCCAACTTCCCATCATTACCCTTCTAAGTCACTTGCACACCACACCGCCATCTTCCCATCACTACCCTTCTGAGTCATTTGCACACCATTCCACCGTCACTTACTACCAAGTAAGCTCAAATTATCCTAGTGCATCTTTGATGCTGGGATGGTTTTCAAAAATTTCAAGTGTGCTTTGGTTGATTGCACTGTCATTGGTCATCAGACTATCTGCCCTGGGAGGGAGAGGAATACATAGTATGGAGGTCCATTTTACTGTTGATCTCCACACTCCTTGAAGTCGCTTATATAACACAGCATTCAGGATCAGCAGCCCTCAGAGCCAGCTAATCCCACCAAAAGTCCTTGAGGAGGAGCATGCAAGACTCCAAGAGGACTGGGCCAGAAGAGAGGCACATGTGAAAACAACAACACCCCTGCTCTCAAAACACATTGCATATTTAAGTGAAGAAGAGTATTTTACTCGGGCATTTCATCACACACACACACACACACACACACACACACACACACACACACACACACAACTCTGTCCTCCATCCCCCTCACACAGCACCCTCCCCCCACCCCTGATCCTCCCATGCTGGTCTCCTTTCTCCTGCTAAGAGCAAACCCCTTTTGCTTTCATATCAAATGTATTCTATTATGCTCTCTGTGTTTCTCCCTCCTCCCTGCTCCCTTAAGATCTCCTTCATTATCACTGCTCGCTCTCTCTCTCTCTCTCTCTCTCTCTCTCTCTCTCTCTCTCCCTCCCTCCATTCCCTTCCTGCTCTCCATCCCTCCCCCATCTCTCTCCCCTCCCCTTCCTGCCCCCCCACATACTATAAATACTAAAATCTGCCTATGAGAAAGTGAGGTGACCTTTCTTCAAATCTGACTTATTTCACCTCAATGAATCCTAGTTTCATCCAGTTTCTGACAAATGCCATGCTTTCATGTTTCTTTGTGGCTGAATAAAATCCCTTGTACACGTGCACATTTTCTTTATTCATTTACCCACTGATGGGCATCAAGGGACTGTGTATCTTGACCATGATGGATAAATAGTTCAGTAACACGCATGGATGTGTATGGTATCTCTTTGACTTATTATCCTTAAGGCACATGCATACTCAAGGGTGGTGTAGCTGAATCATGCAATAGTTTTATTTTTATTCTTGGGAGATCTCCTATACCAACTCACATATCAGGTGCAACAGTTTGCAATCCCAACAGCAGTGAGCAAAGATTCTTTCTCCCATATCATCACCAGCACTTGTTATTTCTTTTCTCAATGGTAGCAAGTCTGGGTGAGATGAGACCTCAGAGAAGCTCTAACTTGCATCTCCCAGATGGCTAAGGATACCGAACACTCCCTCAAGCATTTACCGGCCATTCGCATTTTTCCCCTGAAAACTGACTGTTCATTGCCTTTTGTACTGGATGATTTAGGGCTTAGGTATTCAATGTCTGATGTTCCCGCTATTAAATCCTGTCTGGTGTGTACACGGGAGAGATTTTCTCCCATTCTGCAGCTTGTCTCTTCATGTGGTGCTTGCTCCTTTTGCTATATGTTCCCTGCACTGTACTTGTTCTTGGCATTTCCTGAGTCTTTTCCTTTCTTACCTATGCCCATGTTATGTTTTCCCTTAGCAACTTCAAGGTTTCAGGCCTTGCAATAGGTCATTAGTCCATTTTGAATTAGTTTTTGTGCAGAATGAGAGATGTGGATCTGGTTTCACTTTTTTTTTAATACATTGAAACTCAGTTTTCCTAGCACTGTTTATTAAAGGCACTTTTAAAAAATGTATGCTTTTGACACCTTTCAAAACTTAAGTGGTTATGGCTGTATAAATTTATTCCTGGCTTTTCTTTCCTATTCCATTGTTCCATGTGTGTGTGCATGTGTATTTGTGTATGTACATATGTGTATACATATGTGTGTGTTCATGTGTATATGTATGTGCACATGTGTATGCGTGTGTGTGTGTATGCGTGTGTGTGTGTGTGTGTGTGTGTGTGTGTGTGTGTGTGCTAGTACCATGATGCCTTTGTAACTATGGTTCTGTGATATCATTTGAGGTCAGACTCACTCTAGCTATTCAGGGTCTTTTATAATTCCATATGAACTTTAGTAATTTTATGTTTCTATAAAGAATATGATGGATTTGAAAAATTTTGATTTTTTTACAAAGCAAACTTTGATTCATTTTAATACTCTAAACTAGATATCTCACACTGAATCTATCATAGCATTTACATTTTATTTGCTTATTTATTTTTAATCTGTGTATCATGATTGACTGTGAAGAGACGTGGATGCTTATGTGTACAAATGTGTATATACCACCGCATGCATGTGTAAGTCATAGAATGACCTTGAATATTGGCCCTTGACTTTCACCTTTCCTGAAGCACAGTCTCTCTTGATGCTTGCTGCTGTAGCGTATACCTCAGGGTCTCGCCACTCACTGTAGGAGGGTTGGCACTGCAGTCACACACCCACACACCACTGCATCCGAGTTTTATGAGGGTTCCAGGGACCTAAACCTGCAGTTTAGCAGGTTTGAGGGGTAAGTGCTCCTATACCCTGAGCTTTTCTCTCCCTGACCCAGCATTTAACTTTTTCCAATTGTCTTTTATCTGACAGTTTTTCTAATCTCCATAAATAAATTACTTGCACTACTGGGACCAAACATATACGACATAGTAGCAAAGGTTTGTTCAAAATCTCCAGAATGCTTTCTTCAGGTCTGCCATTCATGTTGACAAAATAGTCCCCACATTTCTTTGCCATTTATTTTCTGGTTTCTTTTATAATTTTATGATTACATTTAGAAAATACTATAAATGGCCTTTTATGAGAAAGACATCTCACTTGAAACAAATGGCGTCTTAGAAGAGTTCTCAACCTGTGGGTCGCAACCCCTTTGGGGTCAAAGGACCTTTTCACGGGGACCACATATAAGATATTTACATTACAATTCGTAATGGTAGCAAGTTACAGTTATGAAATAGCAGTGAAAATAATTTTACCGTTGGGGGGTCACCACAAAACAAGGAGCTGTATTAAAGGGTCTCATCATTAGAAGCTTGAGACCCACTATGTGTCAAGTCCTCAGCCAAGGCCGAGGCCAAAGGGAAACCGCTCAGCATCTGGCTTTGCTTGCTCAGGAGGAGGATGTGGCTGCAGGGAAGAGCACTGGTCACATTCTTCACCCTTAGAAATCTCAGGAGCAGACGCTGACTTGACCCTGTTACACTTCCAGTAAATTCCACAGCTATCTTCATGAACCAGACCTCCAGGTCTGCCCTGTTTCCAGTGACAGCATCTCAGACACATTATGGTGAATATTGAAAAGTTTGTCATAAAAGAGCAACATATCAGTGATAGGAATTTAGGCAGCAGAGTGGGGAGAAAGGAGTGTGGGGCTGGCCAAAGTCTGGTGAACTAAGAAGAATGTATGAATTAAGGATATTGCTCTGTTCTTGGAGTTAAATGAACAGGGTTCTAATTCTGGCATCTCGTTATGGGCAAGCAATTATCCTTTTCCTTATCAATATCCAATTCTTATCAATAAGCTGATGATGATGGTGATGGTATTGGTAGTGATGGTAATGATGGTGATGGTGATGATGATAATGATGGCAAGAGTGGTGAAGAAGAGGGAGGAAGAGGAGGAGAAGAAGGAAAACAAGAAGAAGAAGAAGAAGAAGAAGAGGAGGAGGAGGAGGAGGAGGAGCAGGAAGAAGAAGAAGAAGAAGAAGAAGAAGAAGAAGAAGAAGAAGAAGAAGAAGAAGAAGAAGAAGAAGAAGAAGAAGAAGAAGAAGAAGAAGAAGAAGAAGAAGAAGAAGAGAAGAGGAGGAGGAGGAGCAGGAAGAAGAAGAAGAAGAAGAAGAGGAAGAGAAGAAGAAGAAGAAGAAGAAGAAGAAGAAGAAGAAGAAGAAGAACAACAACAACAACAACAACAACAATTTGACAAGAAGAACAAGAAGAGGAAGAGGAAGGAGAATGGGAACAGATACAAGAACAAGAAGAACAAGAAGAAGTAATGATGATCGTGACTTGTGGTAACAGGAGTAACTATTTCATAGGCTTGTTGGTGAGAATTCCATGAGAAAACATGGGAAACAATGTTTTGACACAAAGATGCACAGCTGTTACCTCTTGCTAAAGGAGGGTAGCTTGGAATTGTGAACAGCAATTGGCTATTGCGCAAAGAGATAGACAAGAAGAATATACAGGTGGGTTGGCTGACAGAAGGTCTCCCCGCCCGAAAGAAGCAGTCTTCTGAGACACCATCTGCTTCAGGTTTTCAGCTGGGGATCCTGGGAACCCTCAGCCCCATTTTTAATTAATTAGTCTCTTAATTTCTGTACGTTGCTCATTACACATCAGCTCATTTATTTTGACATCATGAATGGCAACTGTTCTCTGCACAGGTCTCAGTACCGGGGTCATGAAGCTAAATGGGATGAATACAGAACCTGCTGTATGGTTCTTAGCATCTCAACAGCTAGTAGGTGTGAAGGCATTCATTCTGAAGGATGACTGAACAGATCCTGGCATTCCCACCCTCCAGCTGAAGTAAACAAGTCCTGAATAAAACAAAGCCTTTTAAAAATTCACTAATGGACTAGAAAAAAAAATTAGATGTACACACCGTATTGAAAAAGTAACCTCCAAGAGCTCATATCAACCCAGAACCAATGAAGATGACTTTCCACAGAAATGGAGATGTGGATGATATAAGGGACTTCAAATGGGATCATATGGGATAAAGTAGTTGCCCTCTTAGATGAGAGAAGACAGGTGGGCGGAGACACAGACATAGCCGGAAGGGGCCATGTGAAGAGGCACCTGGAGATTGGAACAATGCTACCACGAGCCAAGACAGGAAAGGATGGCCAGCCACCAAGAACAGCTGGGGACAGCCAGGGAGGATTCTCTCCTGGGTATTTTGGAGAGAACAGCCTTGCCAGCGCCTGGATTTTAGATTTCTATCAGAGCTGAGAGATTAAAATTTTGTTGTTGTTTTGAACCACTCAGGTTGTGATGGCCCTGGTGTACAAATATGTTCAGAGATGTAGAAGGGAAAGGGGAGGCTGTAAGAGGCAGCATCCACTCTGGGGACACTGGGCAAACAGAGAGAGAGAGAGAGAGAGAGAGAGAGAGAGAGAGAGAGAGAGAGAGAGAGAGTCCCAAAGTGATGTGCGGACAGGGCCATGAGCCTATGGAGAAGCCAGCAATGGAAGGACACAGTCTCCACACAGGGGCTGAATGATAAAAGACACATGGAAAATTTATAGGCACGTGACAGCCAACAGCACAGCTCAAGTCTGCATTCATACAAGCTGGATGGTCTGAGATGTCTTCGCCTGGGAACTGAGGGTAAAACACCCAAGCTTGATAACCACCTTAGGCATCTGTGGAAGACTATACAAGTCTGTACTGGTTTAGCTTCCATCAGCCAAGCCTCAGGGCGTTTCTGCAAATAAGCAAAGTTCTGAAACAGACCACCCACCCCCAGATATTTGAATGAGAACATTATCCGGCTATTTGCATAGAGAATTAAGTGACTTTAAGAACAAAGAGAAAACTTCAGAGTCACCCATCGAAGGCTAAAGTTAGGTATGAGAAGATTTAGAAAACAAATTCAAACTCCTAGAGACAAATCTACAAGTTTAATTCAAGTTAAAAATTAGACACAGCTAAAGAGAAAATTAGTGAGCTAAAAGATAGATTGGAAGACATTTCCGGCATAGGGAAACCTCACATCAGAAGAGAAGAGGTGACAGAGAGAGAGACACACACACAGAGAGACGGTGGAATGTGAAGTTCGCAGCTCCACAGAGAAAACGGACAGTGTTTATAATACTTGAGATATAATTGCTGGATGAATTTCAAGCCAAGATAAATAAAAAGAAATCCACAGCATGACAGATCATCGTGCAGTGTTCGGTACACCGAAGACAAGGAAATAAAGGCAGATGACTCTCAAAGCGACAACAGATTGGAGTGACAGATTTCTAGAGAGTAATAAAGAAAGCCAGGAGGCTGTAGAATGATAGCTTCAATAAGCTGAGAGAAAATAAGAGGCAAATAAAATGATATATCCTGGGAGATAAAGAGAGTTTTCAAGGAGAGCGGAGTGGGATCATTTTCAGATAATCAAAAATGAAAACCGACTTCACTAACAGGGTTACCAAGCATGCACTTCAGGAAGAGGGACGCTTTTCCGCAAGGATGGTGTGGAATTAAAATGCAATCCCAAGCAAAGACAGCGAACGATGCAGGCAAGTCTAAACAAAAACTGGCTCTATGGAGGGATAGTAATTTCTTAGAGGCTTAATTTTTTCTTAAAATAAATCCAATATGCACAATATATCACTTGAGAAGACTCCCTGAAGCTACGTGGGGCCCTTGAGTGTTTATGATTTTAAATAGTGGATTTTTATATTTCATTTCTAGAGAAACCACAAATTGAAGGGACTCAGAGCACATAATGAACTAGAAGAAGAAGGAGCTGAACCTTAAAAACTTCTAAACAATAACCCAAGGAAAGGTAGGGAGAAGAGAACAGAAGCCAAGAACAATGGAAACCTCAAACAGAATAGAAGAAACTCAAATAGATCAACACCGACGGGTGCCTGAGGTGGCCCACTGCCAGACTCTGCCTGAGGTGACCCACTTCCAGGGTCTGTCTGGTTATAGACATCTCCGATGGATTTGTTCGTTTTAGTTATTAGACACACGGTTTCTCTATGTAGCCCTGACTGGCCTGGAACTTGCTTTGTAGACCAGGGTGAACTCTAATTACAGAGATCCACCTGCTTCGGCCTCCCAAGTGCTGGGATTAAAGGCTTATGCTACCTTGCCCCGCTGTCTTAGGGTTTTGTTGCTGTCAAGGGACACCATGAGCAAGGCAACTCTTACAAAGACAAACATTTAATTAGGGCTGGCTTACAGTTTCAGAGGTTCAGTCCATTATGGTCATGGTGGGAAGCATGGCAGTGTGCAGGCAGACATCGTACTGGAGAGCAAAGAGTTCTAAATCGTGATACAAGGCAGCCAGGAGGAAGCTCTCTTCCACACTGGGCAGAGCCTGAGCATAGGAGACCTCAAAGCCCATGCCCACAGTGACCCACTTCCTCCAACAAGGCCACACCTCCTCATAATGCCACTCCCCATGGGTCAAGCAGTCACACACATGAGTCCATGGAAGCCAAACCGATTCAAATCATCACACCCACACCAGCTTTGAGAACATTTTTTTTGGTTTGACATCTCATAAAAAAAACAAAAACAAAACAACTACCTTTATTTATAACAGACACACTAAATTATATAGAAACAAGTAGATTAAAACTAATAATTTGAAAAATGTGTGCCAGGAAAATATTAAACAGAAACAGAGACCTTACTGAGGAACAGATAAACTAGTCAGTCATAAGTCCAATAATTATAAAAGTGCCTCTGGACAGAAGAGGCTATACATCATGCTAGCAGCACCTCCCAGCAGGCAGATGTACCCTTGGACCAGACTTAAAAACAAAGCAAAAATAAGCTCAGCTACAGAGACAGATATCCGCTAGGTCAGTGGCAGGATTTTAGTGTTCTCATCCCATTAACAAAAAGACCAAACAAATGTCTAATTCCACATCCAGGGAAAAGAACATACAAAGAAAAGTTGAGATATAGTAGCAACAGCTGGAGAGATGGCTCAGTGGCTAAGGGTACTGTCTGCTTTCCCAGAGGTCCTGAGTTCAATTCCCAGCAACCACATGGTGGCTCACAACCATCTGTAATGGGGTCCGATGCCCTCTTCTGGTGTGTCTGAAGTGGGAGGCAGTATACTCACACACATTAAATACATGCATGCATGCATACATACATACATACATACATACATACATAGTTATTATAAAAAGAGATATAGTACCAAAAAATATGAAAGTACTTGCCCAGGAAATGGTGGAACATACAAACACAAGGGATTGCAGAGACGGCTCAGTGGTTCAAAGCACAAACAGGCTCACAGAGCTCTGTAACTCCTGCCCTGGAGGATCTACCACTCTCTTCTGGCCGCTGTGGATACCTGCACTTACATACTCCCGCCCACATATATAAATAAAAATAAAATAGATCATAAAAGAAAAATCAGCACAAGTGCAAATCTTCAGAGGCTCCCAGTTGCTCCAGAATGACTGAACAAAAGCAAACAGCAGCAACAACACTGGATTATAACTGAGGAAAACAGAAATCATTATCTACACTAATTAGTCATTAATCCACACTCGTTCATTGGTAAGATCTGATCATTAGCAAATACTAAGAACACTGGCCTTTCAGTAGAATGCTAGTAATAAAGTGCAATGCAGTTTGCAGTACAACAAAGACCAGGACAGGTGAACAGACGACTTTCAAAAGGACAGTGAACTGAAGCAGTGAGGATAAAATGTCACCAGCTACCGACGGAGGGACAATGACTCAGACAAAACTTGCCAGCAGATGCTCGTTTTGGAGGGGAATTCTAACAGGCGGTGCGGCATCTGCATAGTCCTGCATTCTCTCTCTGTGTCTGGGGGCATTTATTAATCTTCTATTAATCGATTACATCTACCAATCTATAACCTCACTGCTCAGGACAGAGAGGTCTGCAGACACCATGTTAAGTGATAAAATGACTGACAAGCTCAGTGGTGGGAGCCATCACCGACACATGCTTGCAGACAGAAAGTATTAAGAAAGACATAGCCTTCCTTTGGTGGCATTACTATTAAAAACGCATGTGGCTGCGTGTTGGGGTCCCACCACTAGAGAGAAAGAAAGAAGAGGATTTTGAGTTTGAAGCCTGCCTGGATTACAAAGAAGGACTTTTTTTTTAAAAAAAGAAAAACAAAAGCAAACAAAATATGCAAATACAAAATCCAAAAATATATGCCGAGGAAATACTAAACAAAAATGTCCTTTAGTTTGGTAAGGTTAAGCACGAGGTAAATGTTTTAGTTTGTTTCTCTATAGCTGCAATAAACACCACGAGAAACCAGTGTGAGGGGAGTTCACTTACCTTACAGTGTCCACCATTAAGAGAAGCTAGAACTGGAGCTCAGGCAGGAACCTGGAGTCAGGAACTGAAGCAGAGACCACAGAGGAGTGCTGCCCATTGACTTGCTCTCACGGCTTGCTTGACTCGCTTTCTTGTAGAACCTAGGACCACCTGCCCACGGTTAACCAAGATTTCCCACAGACCTCCCTATGGGCCAATCTGATGGAGGCAATCCCTCTGTTAAAGTCTCTTCTTCCCAGTTGATACAAGTTTATGATGAGTTTAGGAAAAAAAAAATCACAGCAAGTAAGTAGAAGCAGATGTCTAGACGCAAGAGCTTACACACAGCGTTGGCAGTACGATGCAGCAGCCAGATGTAGCTAGTAGTAACAAAGCTAAAAACCCAGAGTGCAGAAACAACAAAAAGAAAACACCCATGCCCACCGTGAGAGAGTATCAGGTTGCCTCCTCATTAATGAATGGGCCAAGCAAATGAAGCGGAAGCGGGCTGCCAAATACACTGGATGACCCTGGCGGCACCCTGACCTGGGAGAAGCACTGTTGGCACTTTAACACATATAGTCCTCAAGACCTAACACATTAAAGATAATTTTGTGATCTTGAGAGCCGAGCCTTGTATAGGAAAAAAAAAAAAAAAAAAAACCACTATAGTATCGTTGGTAATGAGCCAGTATATGCGATACTTAGTCTCATTCTGAACGCTGCCAAACAATTGAAATCAACCAATTAGGGTAAGCCATCTTTTCTATTCTCTACCCTCCATTACCCTAAAGCTCTTGCCTACCTCCATTTCCTCACTATAATGATTGGATTTCCCGATGCCAAATCATATGGGGATTGAATGTGACTTTCCAAACATTCAAGGTGGATTTGCTGTGCACTAGAGCAGAAATGAGGGAGAGGGGAAAGGAGAAAGACTTCTGAGGAAGTGGTCCCGAGAACCAGGCCCTCCGGCTCTCGCTTTGCAAAGTGCCTCTTGTGATGTCCGCCGACTTCCTTCAGCCCGGAGAGGCACGCCTCAGTGAGGCTTCCTTCCCACGTAAGCCCTGTACAGGGTCAAGTCCCCACACCGTCTGCTGCATCTCCACCAGAAAGAAACCCTTAACCCGTCCAGAATCGAGAACAGGTTTCTCGGGGTTGGGGATTTAGCTCAGTGGTAGAGCGCTTGCGGCTCTGGGTTCGGTCCCCAGCTCCGAAAAAAAAAAAAAAAGAAAAAAGAAAGAGAACAGGTTTCTCTTGCTGTGAGAGCCCGGATGGGGGATTTCTCTGGCCAGTGTTGGTGTTGTCTCTCTCCCGTGGAAAGCAAGTTTGTGAGACCGGTATCTGAAGACCCAGCACAGTCTCACAGGCGGAGCAGTCAGGGCCAGCAGGCGGTAGAGCTGCCGGCAAAACCGTCACTGTTACCTGAACGCACCGTGAGATTCCCAAGTCAAGAACGAGAAAAGATATGTTCAACCTTTTTCTATTACACTGGTTTATAAACAATCAACTTAAAATGTTAAAAACAAAAACCGGTGTGTGTTCTAAATACAATGAATACCAACGAGGCTTTGTCACGCTGCTCACAGAGCTGGCCCTGGGTCTTCTTGGATACTTTTTCTCTTTATTTTATGAATTATGCATTTCTTTGACATCAGATGCCCAGAAAGGAAGAGCTTCTCACCTTGTGGGCACCAGGAACAGTTCTCCTTCCTGTTTGCTTATGCATGCATATTACATTATGTGGCTGCTGCATATGCATAGTTTGTCCCTGAAGGTACACTGGGGCTTGAGATTCATTCTCTCTAGAACAGAGGCTGGGAGGAGCTGGGAGGGAGATGTCCTCTTTCCTTCAAGCCCTTCAGCAGCTTCGGGATTTTGTAACAATATGCATCTCACATTTAAAAAAACAAAATTGAATTAACATTTAAGACTTTTGTTTTAGAAAACTGTGTTATCTTAGATACTTTCCTCATTTTACTGACTTGAATTTTATATATATATAATATGTGTGTATACATATGTGTGTATGTATGTATATATATATAAAGATTTAACTTATTTATTATGTATAAGTACACTGTAGCTGTCTTCAGACACACCAGAAGAAGGCATCAGATTTAATTACAGATGGTTCTGAGCTACCACGTGGTTGCTGGGATTTGAACTTAGGACCTCTGGAAGAGCAGTCAGTGTTCTTAACCACTGAGCCATCTCTTAAAGTATATATTTATAGTATTGTACTTAAAATTATATATTTAAAGTATTGAGTTCATCTTTACATAAAATTAGGAAAATAATCATTAAAATTGTACACATTGAACGCCCTACTTTGCTTTCTAGTGAGATAAACACCATGACCAAAAGCAACTCAGGGGAGGAAAGGGTTTATTTGGCTTAGAGGTTACAGACAGTCTATCACTGAGGGAAGCCAAGGCAGGAACTCAAAGCAGCCGCCTGAAGACAGGATACCAGGAAGGACCAGTGCTTACTGGCATGCCTCCCACTCACATTTGGAAACCTTTCTCATACAACCTAGGCTTGCCTACATAGGGATGGTGCTGCCCACAGTGGGCTGGACCCTTCTACAGCAGCCAACAATCAGAAAATGATTCCAAATCTAGGCTAGTGAATGGTTGAGTTTATTGAGGTTACTTACAGGAGCTCGGGTGATTCAGAGGGAGACAGGCACATGTCTACCTGACCATTTACGGAAGCTGTGTTCCTGGAGTACCCCTTCCCCATTTGCTGGTGACTTCATTGAAGAGCCTCCTCTCTCTGCAGAGGTGACTGCGTACATAACCTAAGAAGTGGGCTTGTGAGTCCTATAACTTTCTGAACTTCCCGAGCCTGCTGTGTTTCATGAGTTTTTCTCTTCCTCTAGGAAAGAAGGTTTCTCTTTAAAAGAGGTGGCTACAGAATAAGAGCTGGGGGATTTAGCACATGTGTGTGCATGTGTGCATGCGTGCTGCCTGCACGCCTGAGTACTCATGTGCAAGCCTGAAGGTACGGAGTCTGCAATGCACAAATACAGAAAGGCTGGGGAGAGGGGTGTGCCAAATGGAAAAGCCAAGAGTTGCGATGGATATAGAACTCACAATGGGTAAAATGCTTGTTCTTCAAGCATAGTGATCTGAGTTTCATCTCATAGCATCCATTGAAAGGAAAAGCCAGGGGTGGCATTGCATGCTTATACCTCAGCCTTGAGGAGTTAGAGGCAGGAGGATGCTGTCAGTCTGTCTAGTTCAGTGGTTCTCAACTGTCCAAATGCTGCCGCCCGTTAACGCCATTCCTCATGTTGTGGTGACCCCCAACCATAAAATTATTTCCTTGATACCTTGCCAGGAGGCTGCCCAGTACCAGTTCTCTCTGGAAAGACAGCCACTGGGGGAAGGGTTGGTGATTTTCAGGTGCAAAACTAAATTTTGGGAAGGCTAAAATGTTGCTTATTTGTAACTTCTGGCTTCCGGTGAATAACACCTGCTGTTTAACATGAGGAGATTAAGTAAACAAGTGATCTTTTGTGGTCATATTCTAGTTTCGATTCTAACTTTGTTATATATCTTTCTAGCAAAACAGCTAAAACCATCTCTGAGGTGGACTCAGCTTATAATGATGTTTTGCTGGGGCATACAGGTAGTGACTTCATAGCGAGAAACTCACCAAAGAACTTCTCCTGAGGTGTCGGTAGCTTTTTGCCACTTCTGGGAACTAGGGAGTTGGTGAGCCTGGCGTTTGCTTCTGGCTTCATGTGTGGTATCTGCCAAGGGTGTTGGACTGCAGATGCTAGTTCTCCTCTGGTGTTTTGCTAGTGGACTGGACTGAGAACAATGAAGATCGGGCCCACCCCAAAGAACTATTTCTAAACAGTCCACTTCCCCCATATCCCAAGAACCTTTCTTTTCCACTACCTCTGCTGGGTGGAGGGCTAGAGAGGAAGGTTGAACCCTTATTAGCATATCTCTTAAAACTTTCTTCCTAAATTTTACCTGGTAATATTTTAGCTTAAACTGTCCAATTAAAGAATCACTTTTCTGAAGGAAAAAACAAAACAAAACAAAACAAAACCTTTCTTCCTAAAATTGTTTGAATCAAATAAGGAATTCTATAAAATCATTAATTCATCTAAACAGCACTAATTCATGAAAGTTCATCTTTATGTTGATCTGAAGGACATTTTCTCAATAGTGTGGGTTAATTCCCAGGATAGGCAAGGGCAGATCAGCTTCGAGAGCAATCCTGAGATGACGTCTCTAGGGACCTTGCCTCTCACAGCTCACCCATTGTAAGTCATGCAAAACTGGTGAGGTCACCTCCAGGATAGTCACCTGCTAGCTTTAGCCTCTCTGAGATGGCTCCTGTCTACCATATAATAGTAATTTTGCTACTGTTATGAATCATAACGTGAATACCTGATATGCAAGGTATCTGATTGAGAACTGCTGTTCGAGCTGATCAGTGATCACCGTGTTCAGTAAAAGACTCTGTCTCTCAAAAATAGTGTGGGACACACACACACACACACACATAAGGTTGTGGGGTCCCAAGTCTGCTCTGCCATAGGGCATGGCTGCTTGGGGAGCTGGACACCGGAAATGACCACGCTTACCCCACACTGTCGTTGGGTGGGTATTGGGCTGTAGGGAAGCCCCAGGACACTGCTCAGGGATGAGGAAGCACATTTTGAGGTGTGGGACGGTGGTGGTGGTGAATCCCTGGGCCTGCAAGCTGCAGAAGAGCTGAGAACTGAATGGGGAACCCACGGGCTGGATCTGGCCAGGGGCTGGGGTGGGGAGGGTTCTGGCTGGTTCCGCAGAAAAGAATCCTTGGCTTGTATATAGTTGGCTTGGGCTTGGGGTTGGTGGCTAGGAACACAGAGAGGTCTTCTATGGGAGACTAGATGGCAGCTCTGTAGGTGAAGACCTTCTCTATAGCTCGCCACAGCGAATCCTGACGAAAAGAGACAGTCCGTAGTTTTAAGGCATTTATTGTTATGGTGGAAAGTGGAAGTGTAGACCTATACCCCACTTCTCAGGGGGTGACCTGATGTTAAATACCTTTTGCAGGGAGGAGTGTCTGGGAAGGAAAGCTTATTGACCAAGCCCTCCAGATCTTTAGGTATCTCATTAAAATGGAAATCTGTCTTGAGCCTGCGTGACCACAGGTCACATGCTCCACATGTGGATGGCCTTGGGGTGATGCCCTTATGTGACTGATGACCACAAATCTATGGAGGGTTGGAGCTAGTGACAGGGCCTGATGCCCAGGAACAGGTAACATGCCTACCATCCCTCAGAGTCTCTGGGGTTTCAAGCCTTACCTCAATTGGGAACCATGCTACCTTTCATGGTCTCTCTCTCTCTCTCTCTCTCTCTCTCTCTCTCTCTCTCTCTCACACACACACACACACACACACACACACACACAGAGAGAGAGAGAGAGAGAGAGAGAGAGAGAGGGGGGGGGAAGGGGCCAGGATTTAATGTGGGCTGAGGAGGGAGGCCAGACAGCCCTACCCCTGTCTCCCATCAATCCCAATTCAGGCTGTCAGCAACCCTAGCTTCAGTTCTTATGTTTACCTCCTAACCTGTCCCCTGATTTCTACCCGGGTCCCATACTGTGCTCTTAAAGATGTGTCTGGAAGGATCCATTGAGATCCTAAATCTCACTGAACTGCACTGCCCTGCTCTCCCCACCCCCATCCTCCACAAAGCCTTATTTTCCTTAAAGAAAAGTCAAGTCCTAATCTTGTCAATGACCTCACAGCCCTGCATGCCCTGATCCTTCCTGTCCTCCACTCTATCTGACCCATATTCACCTCCCCGCAGCTACACTAGCCTTTCAACTGTCCTTCCTACCTGCCAGGGACCCTCTTGTCTCAGGACCTCTGCATTGGCAAGTAACTCTGCCCCTCTGAAGACCCCTGCAGCTCACCACCTCGCTTTCTTGGGTTATTTGTTCAAACGCCATCTTTGCAGTGGGTCTGTCTGCCCACCTCATAATTGCAGCCCGATCCTTTCGGTCTCCATTTGCACCCAGAGCTAAGTCTGTCCCACAGCCTTCCATACACAAATCCTGCCCAGAGAAACTGGTCTCCCAAGAGTGCTCTAAAATTGCAGCCCACTCCTGCCTCTGTCCCCTGGAGCCCCTAGCCCTTGTCTGTGGCTCCTGCTTCCCACATTGTTCACAGCTCTGACTGGGCTGTAGCATGTAGTTTTGGCTGCCCACTTTGTGCTCCTGCTTGGCTGCATGTGCACACCCACTATCTCAGATCCTCAAATAGAAAATACACACACACACACACACACACACACACACATACACACAAATACATATACACACACATACACACACACACACACACACACACACACACACACACACACACACACACACACACACACACACACACACACACACACACACACACACACACATACACACACACACATACACACACACACACACACACACATACACACACATACACACACATACACACACACAAAACACACACACAAACACACAAGCCAATTATTCTTAAAATGCTTTAGCTAACTCAATGACTGGGCTCTCCTAAACCTACCCCTGCTACCCTAGGCCAAGTGGGGAAGTAGCCAGTGGCCACATGATTGGGTGGCTTTATCTTCTCGGCTACTGTGTCCCCTTGTCCTCCCAAGTTTTTGTGCATCCTACCTGTGCAAATCTCAGTGTCCTACCCCGTGCTTGATCATTGGTTACTGACAATTTTATTGATAGATCAAAAGCCAATGCTAAGGACCTTTAGCATCAGTAAACACCAAACAAATCAAAGAACCAGAACCACGGTCTACACAGAGCTGCATGCTTTCCTGCTTTCCTTACTGAGGTTTCTGTGTCTGTGCCCTCATCAGGCTATTCACTCTCCTAAAGCAGTGGCTCCCGGTTTTTTGTTTTTTTATTTTTTGGTTTTTTGCTTGTTTGTTTGTTTTTGTTTTTGTCATTGTTACTGTTTGTTATTTAGAGGGACGGATTCAAGTTCTTGATCACAGTTTGGGACAAAATGAACATTTCTGTAGACATGTTAAAGAGAAGAATGAAAGGCCATAAACAGGTGCGGTGGACAGGAAGTGTGTTTCCATCAATGATAGCTCCCTTTCAGCGTGTAACCAGGCGGGGCCTCATAGCTGCTGCTTGCTCTACCCGCCTGATCTAAGAGAGGTAACATACCTGTCACATTTATCAGATACTAGTAAGGGGCCAGGTAAAGGACAGTGCCAGAATGAACAATATGCCAAAAACTAATTGCTGTTGGGAACACCCTGCTCTTGATCTTATAGCAGCATCAAGGAGGAACTCACTGTGTGTTCTGTGGCGTGCACAGAGCTCACACACAGTTGCCTTCTCCTGGAGTCTCTCAATCAACTGTGTGTTGGTGTTGTTACGCACACAGCACACAATGATGTTTGGAAAGGTCAAGGATACCCCCCTGGCAAACATTTGAAAGGAAAGAAGTCATTGTCCTGGAAGTGTGCCTCATAGCATGCACCTGCCTTCACCAAAGCCATCATGGGTGTGTGACCATCCCGGGTGTGCAAATGAGGAACAAGCCAAGCCCTTTTGAGAATGCCTTGGTACGTATGACATCGACATCAGCATTCTTTCTGCCTGTCACTATAAAATGAAACACAAGAAGAGTCCGCTCTATGCAATTATGCGACTCAGTGGGTCACAAAATGAATCTGAAATAGCCACCTGGGTCAAGAGACAGAAGGCTGTGGGGCTGGGGTGACAACTTTAGTGGGTAAGGTGCTTGCTGTGCAAGCATAAGGACCTGAGTTCAAATCCTCACCACCCACGTGAAAAGCAGATATGGAGGCATGCATCTGTGACTGAACTGCTGTCCCGGTGAAGACGGGTGGATCCCAGCACTCACTGGGATCAGCCACTATTACCAAAACACATACTCCCGGTTCAGTGAGAGACTCTCTCAAAAAGTAAGGTGGCGAGCCATAGGGTAAGACACCAACATTGACCTCTGACTTCATCCCATGGCTACATTTATAGATGCACACATGCATACACCACACCATACCACACACACACAAATTAATACAAAATAAAATATGGACAAAATTAAAAAAACACCTGAGAGTGTAGAGTATGGACAAAGGTCTGTTTTGTTATTGTGAAGGCCATGGTTATTGTGAAAAAAAGAGTTAGGGTTAAAATACAGGGGAAGATAAGTAAGAATGCTTCTGGATGATCAGCTAAGAATAGCAAGGCTTGGGAAAGACGGTCTTACAAACTGGCTAGTCTTATGAACAGCCCCCAATCCATTCCCCCAAGGAATACACAAGGCACTGTCGCCTTTTATATTTGCTTACATCTACTGGCGACAGGCTTGAAGCTGCTAAAAAGCCTCCATCCACTTCAGGAAGGGGAGTATCGCAAATCTTCCACTGTCAAGCATATCTAACGATATGAGGAAATCAAGAGAAACTGCAGCGGTATCTCAGTGTCTGTGACAAGACTTGACTCTCTCTAGGCAATAAACGGGATCCATGGTGAACTACAAGCTTGTACAACTTAGAAACAGAAAAAAAAAACAAAACATAATTTAGTTCATAGCTAGTCACCCCTGCCAAGATCGACAAGTAGTGGATACCACTAAGGTCTAGGGTTACTAGACCTAGCCAGGCCCATAATTAAGTAAACAATGGTTGGGCCTGAAGTGTGTGCACAGTGCATTGCCCCACCCCTGTTACAAATGGGCCACCACACGCACTGAACTTTTTATATGGGTGTCAGGGATCTGAGTACAAGTACTGAGGTTTGTACAGCGAGCGCTCTCCTCGCCATCCTCTGGAGCCATCATCTCCAGCCCCTGGGCCGTATCTAAGCAGTCAGATGGCACCCATGCTTCTCCACTGACCCCCCCCCCCCCGAGCTTGCATCCTGCAGCCTTATGGCTGGTCACTTTAGTTAGCAGAAAGCTGCTTAGTGGCCACTGTCTTAAGACAATTTCACGGGACGTCTCAAAGCTTCATACGGAAGATAGGGTTTTTTTTTGTGCCATTTTATACATGATAGCCAGTTTATTGGGTGTAAAGCCTGTGTTTCCATTTCTCTCCAGACTGTGTCACCCAGTCCGTCACCTTCAGGAACAAAGCAATGTGGTCAGAAGTGTGCTGACAGTGCAGTTTCTGTCAGCCTTAAGCCAGGCGTTCGTCCTGCCTGCTGAATCAAGAATGGTGGCCCACTTTGTGTGACCGTCACTCACTTTGTGAGAGCATCTTGGTGTTGGTTTCTCTGTGGGGACAGTCTCAACGGTACAATCAGTTCTTTCAATGTGTGTTTTAAATTTCCCTTGAAGTGTGGTTTTCAGGCCTGGGTTCCTGGGGTATCTTTTTGGAACCGAGCTACAACCCGAATTTTGGATCCTCTTTACCTATCGGCCATGTTCCCTCGGGCATTTTCTGTCTCCACTATTTCATGTTTATGTAAAAGTTGCCTCACCCTCCCCTTCCTTTCTCTCAACCTCTGACTCGTGCTGATTTGCTATTATTTCCCTTGTAGCCTGAGCTCCGGTGCGAAGCATTTCTTTCCTATTTCCAATTCATGAGTTCTAGCACCCCGATCGTTCGGAATTTTCCTCATTTGTATTGTGTATAACTATTTACATGTTTTCAGCTTGCTTTGGAAAAGGCACGTGGCAGCCTTGATCTCTCTATTTTTAGTGTGCTTTTCCAGGGATGCCATTCTGTTGCTTATTCACCGAGGTTACTATAGAAACTACATATAAAATTCACTCTGGGTGATTTTTCTCTTGCTCATCCTCGTGTGAATTCAGCTAACCTGAAGCTTTGAATTTTTATAGAGCCCCCCCGCCCCCTGTCTACTTTATATCGCCATAGGAGAATACCCAACAGTGGCTACTATATGAAGAAAGGACATTCATTCCACTCATGGCTCTGGAGATCCAAGCATTGTATCCCCATCTTCTTGGCTTCGAGAAGGCCTCTGGCTACATGAGTATATGGCAGATGGCATCATGGGAGTGCAAGCGAGGTGTGAGAGGGAGAGATGGTGCACTGAGTCAAGAAGAGAGATCAAGAGAATAGGCTTGCTATCTTTGAGAACAACCCACTCTCCTGGGAGCTAGACAGGGCCCCTCAGAACTACGTTAACCCCAATGACCTAACCATTTTCCTCTGTACTCCATCACCACACTGGGAGCTGCACTTTCAGCGTGGGAACCTTTGGAGAACACATTTAAATTCATATATAACGCATAGTAGTGCATACTTGTGTGCAGGCACATATACACAACATGCATGCACATACACATGCATGGGTATAAACACATGCATGGGCACACACATGCACACACACATATTATAAATTTGTCTTCTGATAGTTTTTTCCAGCTTCGTTTTCTTGCTTCACTTTCATATAAGTTAGCTCCACCATCCTTTTGGACATTTGAGTGCTTGGTTCGAGTTGGTGGCACTATTTGGGGAGGTTTAAGAGGCATGGCCTTGCTGGAGGTGTGTCTTTGCGGGAGGCGTGGCTTTGCTGGGGGCGTGGCTTTGCTGGAGGTGTGGCCTTTCTGGGGGCGTGGCTTTGTTGGGGGCGTGGCTTTGCTGGAGGCACGGCCTTGCTGGAGGGATTGAATTATGGAGGAGGGCTTTGAGAGTTGAAAGCCTTGCTCCACTTTAGTTTGCCTCTACAGAGTTCTCAGCTTCCTGCTCTAGCCACCATGCCTCCCTGCCAGGACGGATGCTTATCCCCCTGGAGCTGTAAGGAAAGTAAACTCTTTTTTGGCCATGGAGTTGGTCATGGAGTTTTATTTCCTCACCACTGCAGTGCTGTGACCTAATGATTGACAGAAAGAACCTTAAGGAAGAATGGCTTACTTCGGCTCCTAGTTTCAGACAGTCACAGTTCTTCACAGCAGGGAAGACCAGGCAGCAGAGGAGAATGGTGGAAATTATTCACAATGCACAGTAGGTGGCAGAGAATGGAGGAACAAAACCAGAGATGAGCACAACCTTCAAAGGCGCAGAGCCCGCGTCCCATCTCTGTCTACTAGACCCCAACTCCTGGGTAAAGTTTCCTCCACCTTCAATGCAGCACTGTGAGTCGGGGACCACGCATTCAAAACATAACCCAAGACAGACAATCCAGAGTCGACTACGGCATCCAGCACCCAACCAACAAAGGGATCACAGCCCTCTCAGAGTGCAAGATGTATTCCGTCTACTTTCAAGAGTCAACATGTTCTTAATAGTTTCTGTGTTGTTCAAAAAAGGGCAAAGTCTCTCCAGAGATCCAAGGCAACCTGTGAGCCCGTGTAAAATCGAAAAGAAGGTTGCGTATTCCAATGGCGTGGAATAAACACTCTATCCCAGAGAGGAGAAATAGAACAAGCATAGAAAGATCTAATCACAAGATGGAAACCCAGCAGGGCAAATGCTAATCCCTGTAGCTCCCTGCTGTCATCCAGGGCACACGGTAGTGGTGTGATATGAGCTCCAACACACTTTCAGCCCTGTTCCTGTGGCCCTGCCATTTACAGCACATATAACCTTTCTCTTGGGCTGGCTTACCTCACTGCATATAGATTGCTCCAGCAGACAGTCCACATTCCTGACATTTCTCACATTCTAGGGTTTCTGCTGCAATTTAGAAATCCCTTTCAAGGCTTCATGAATTGCCCCGCATATGGGACCTGACACTGGTACCCATTAGCTAGTTTCATAGCCTTTCTGGAATCTTGACATAAGCCTTCATGACCCCATAGCTCTTGCATTTGCATGTCTGGAAAATCAGGACTGCATGGTCGATTCCATGATATGATCTCAGACCATGATGTAGTCTGTCCCCTAAGACCATGGCTCCAAGTGGCCTCCAAGTCCTTGCCTGACTGACTCTGTCTGAGACAATGCTTTCTTAGGCAGCCTTGCTTGAGCTGGGTGCCCTGGGAGCTTTGCTTTTTTACATGCTCTCTTTTTCAAAAGAAAATATGTCAAATGAGTTTGCATTTTTCATAGCCTGGAGCATTTGATGGGTGAGTTCTTGGTCTCTAGACACCTTTCATATTGCCTCTGTGCAAACAAAGCAGTTTTGAGGTTTAGTCTGTAGCACCTGCTTTGTCTGCAACATAAACTACACCATGTTCGTTTCCTCACCAAACTGTGCATTTTTCAAATTCTTTCCCTCTGCTTTTGGATCCTTATGGCTTACTATAAATTTGGTCCGGGCCAGCTAATTAGAACCATTCCACAACTTGGATACTGTCCTGTCTTAAAATTTCCTCCACTGAATTAAGTAATCCAAAATAATTAGTGCCACTCAAATTATCCCAGACTCTATTTCTGAGCACCAGTGCTCCCTATTAGTTACTATCGTGAGACGAGATACTTGACAGAAATAACGTAAATGAGAAATTATTTACCTTTGCTCACAATTTCTGAGGGTCATGTGACACCAGACTAGGAAAGGCATGGGGGCAGGAACTGCTCCATCTGTGGCATCAGGAGCATGTGGAAAGTGGGTACAGACCAGAGCGAGAGAAGTCATGGCCTGAATCATGAGTAGAAATTACCTTCAAAGGCCCAGACCCTACAACCAAACTCCATAATCTAGAGCCTACATACTAAGACCTCCGTAGCCAACAATTCAGCCCTCAAACCACCAGCCTATTTGTGATACTCTGGGTTCATGACATAACATTGCTCTCACAATATCTACTCCTCGTGGGTCTCTCAGGAAAGAGCTCATGTCAGGCAGCTTTGACCATTCACAAAGATCAGACCGCAGCATCTTCTTCAGCCTTATCACGGAATAAACCCTTTCCTGCAATGGTGAAGAAAGTTTCCGTTTAATCCACTCTTTTCACACTGGCCCCCCAATCCTACAGGTGATCTCTGGACTGTCTTATAGGCCACCCTGCTCTCAGGCCCTTTGGACACCAGATTCTTCATTCTGCTCTATCTTCCACAGATGCCAATGTATAGACCTGTTTCATACAGTTTGTAGGTCCTGGCGATGGTTAGTTTTAACTGTCAACCCAATACAATCTAGAATCAGCTAGGGAGAGAGTGTCTTCGTGAGTATCTAGATCAAATTAGCTTGTGGGCATATCTGGGGGAGATTGTCTTGATGACATTAGTTGAACCCTGAAGACCCTATCCAGTGAGGAAGCATCATTCCACAGGCAAGGGATCATGGCCTGTATATGTGGATAAAGGGTGCTGAGCACAAATGGATATGTGTTCTTCGTGTTTGTCTCTCTCTGTTCTTGACGGTGAATGAGACCATATCCTTCCGGTTACTGAGTTGTAATCTCCTTATAATGATGGACTGTAACTTGGAACTATAAGTCAAAAAAATAAAAAAAAATCCTCTTGTTCTCAGTCTTGCTTTTTGTCAGGGCATCTTATTATAGGAGCAGAAAGGAAACTAAAACAGTCCTCATCAAAATTACCTTGGGAATGATGGGAATTTCCTGCTATCTACATGTGCTGTGAATTTTGGGTTTTCTGTTCAGTTCTTCTCACTGGTTCTGTGTGGGACTCAGAAGCATCTGAAATGCATGATGCCACTCCACAGCTACCTCTAAAGAATTACTGCCATCTTATAAGATGAATAGTCCACCAAATTAGAAATTCTTATTGTGGCAGTATATATCACATCATGTTACACAGACTGAGCATCACCGATACAAAAATAAAAAGTCCACAATGCTCCTTGTTTTTGGGGTGCTAACTTGACACTACATGTGAAAAGCTACATGAAGCTCAAACAGTCTCTGTCAAAGTAGAGACCTACTGCATATGTGTAAACGTAAGTTTTACTCGCCAGATGTAATTACTGTCTTGGAGGATTACTGCTGAATAAGCTCACCCTTTCTAGTTCTTTCTGATCACTGGCTGGCTGGTTTAACTCAGCTGCTTTGGCCCAAATTCCTCTCTAAGCTGACTGATTCAAACTGGCTTCTCTTGGCTTCTGACTAAATTGCTCTGCTTGGCCTCAAACTAACTCTGGCAATCTGTTCTAATCTTTGGCTGTTTCTGATTTTCTCTCTCTTTCTGTCTTTATCAGCAAACTGTCTCTGTAAAACTGTCCTGGTCAAACTGCGTCCTTTCAAGTGACCTGCCCTGAGCTGAGCAGTCCAGTTGCAGTCAACTGGACTGCACTGAACAGAAATGCTTAGAACTAAACTAAACTGAATTAAATTGAAATCTCTCTCCATCACTGCTCTTTAAGTCACCTTGATTTCCTCTATTTCTTCTATCTCTGATGCATTCTGTCAAATCTTTCTCTGATTCATCATTTTGTCTGGCCTTCATTTAGATGTCATTGTCTGGGATCAAAGGTATGTGTCTGTACTCCAGCCAGAGGGATCAAAGGTATGTCTACATTCTAGCCATAGCATATTTTTGGATGTGATCCTTTGCCAGAGCAGCCATGTTGCTAGATTAAAATTCCTCTATACACATATCATATAGTATCACCCTCAGGCTGTGCACATGAGGTATATATGAAACAGAAATAAAACCTGTATAAAGGCTTTGGTCCCATTTCCAAGATACCTCACATCTGTACTAAAGTCCAAATAAATGCAAAATCTCCAAACTTCTGGTTCTCATGTTTCAGAAAGAGAATGGCTATTTGTATAATCTGCAATATATATATATATATATATATATATATATATATTTGTGCACCTGTGCACGTGTGCATGTGCATGTCTGTGTGTGTAGTGTGGTGTTGTGTACATGTGTGTATGTATGTATTGTATGTACATGTGTGTGTAGTGTGTGTACATGTGTGGTGTGCATGTGTGTATGTACATGTATACATGTATACATGTATATACATGATGTATAACATATAATGTTAGCAAAACAAGCAGACAAGAAATTGATATATTAAGTTAATTTGTACTGCACCTATAGCAGGGATACACACTTGCTATATTTCAGTTTTTAAATTTGAACTCGACCTTTTAAAAATTAAACTTGAAACATAACAATTAGACTGTAAATAACTGCTTTTTGTGGTATCTTGGTACCTTTTGTCTAAGAGTGCACATTTTCCTGTATTTGGCCATCACTTTTTGCTTACTCTCTCCTCTCTTTTTATTCCTGCGATGGTTATTCACATTGAATTTCTACCAATTGTGTTCTACTTGCTTCAAGATGTTTGCCAGTTTGGGGGGCCCTGAAGAGTAACTCCAGCTTCAGAGACATGGCTTCCACTCAGAAAGGAAGAACGGCAGTGGGTGGGATCTGGACCCAACAGTCCAGTGACTGTTCATGATTGTATCATGGAGTTGACTTTCTCCATATATCATGGAGTAGACCGTTCTCCAGGTATAATGAAGGTGATTGTTATCTGGGTCAGTTGGTCAGTGTTCTCTAGAGTAACAAAACTCATAGAGTGAATATGTTCATTACTATAGAGATAAAGATAGGGATAGGGATAGGGGAAGGGGGAGGGGGAGGAGAGAGAGAGAATTTATTAGAGTGGTTAACAGGCTGCAGACCAGCTAATCAAACAATGCCTGACTGTGAATGAAGTCTAAGAATCTAGTAATTCCCCAGTCTGTGAGGTTGGATATCTCAGCTGGTCTTCAGTTTACACTGGAATTTTGAGGATGTAGGCTCTAAGGCCAGTGATGAAATGGACTCGCTTGCTAGGCAAGAGCAAGCAGGCAAAGAGCAAAAGCTTCCAGCAGAAGGTGGGTTTCAGATTAAAGGTATGTCTTCTTGCCTCAAAATCTGGATTAAAGGTAGATGTCTTCCTACATCGAAAGTCCAGATCAGAAGTGAATCTACCTACTTCAAATTAAGCAAAAAAAAAAAAAAAAATCCCTCACATGTGTGCCCTCCATTGTAGGATTTTAACTCATTCCGGTTGTAGTCAAGTTGATGTGAAGAGCCTTCACACCAGGTGCCATGGAGGTGACTACTGTCTGAGTGTCATGAAGTTGGTGAGTCTCCAGGCCTCACAGAATCCAGAATACTCCTTCCTTCAGGCTGAAGTGAAGTTCCTTTAAAACACAGCATGCTTACAGATTTGATTTATTCCATTACCATCTAGATTCATATTAAGTAAGTAATGTTAATTAGCCCTGAACAGAATTTCAGAGCACACAGAGAATGGCAATGTTTTATTATCAGAGAGAAAGAATCAGGACAAGTTTTTAAAATATCAAATTAGTGATTAAGTAAATGAACAGAGTCTTAGGATCCCAGAAATAGCCTGAGCAGATGGAGCCCTCTTTAGATCTCAGCGCTTTTGTATTGTACTTTCTTTAAAGCCGAGCCTTTCATGCTGGAGAAGGCTGGTCCTTGTTCTAACAGACCACATCCAGCCCCTGCAGAGTTTGCTTTACTGAATAGCTTCAGCCCTGCCCTCCAGGACCTGAGAGCTTTGCCTGGTGGAGTCCTGGGAACTGCACTTTCCAAGCCCTCCAGGGGTGCTGGGATTCAGCCAGGGCAGAGGCCCCATGTGGAGGGAGCATAGCAGGACATGAGACTCTGGGGAGCTGCATAACTGACTGCTATCACCACAGTCTGATGGCACATGGCCTCAATGCCACGATCCTGGCTCCCATCTTCCAAGAACTCTGAGCGGCCTCTACATTTCCACTCTCATGAATGATCAAATGTGGCTGTCCTGCATGTCCATGATTATCGTTCAGCCCAGATCAGGGGAAGACAGATTCTAGTAGTTCACACCTAGATGTATCTCATATTGGGATTGGCATAACATGGCAGCATGACAGAGCAGAGGTGGCATGGCTTCAGTTCTAGAGGCCAAAGTCTGAGAGTGAGGTATTACAGGGCTGGCTTCTTCTAGGACAGTGAGAGAAAGGTGTGTCACAGGCCTCTATCCTTGGCTCCTAGAAGGTTGTCTCCTTTGTCTGTCCTTCCACCCATCTACTTACCTACCTATCAATCCATCCAGCCACCCATCTATCCATCTATCCATCCATCCATCCATCCATCCATCCATTCTTCCTTTCATATATCCAATTTTCACTATCCACAAATCATCATCCCGAGTACTAGATACACAATCTGATAAAGAAAACTACCCTACCCTCACGATGCTCACGCTCTCAGAGGTTAAGCAAAAGCATATACAGAGAGTTGCTCTATGTATAAAGTGCTGAGTTAGAAGTGGAGGTGGGTGTATCAGGGAGGACCAGCACTAACTACACTTAGCTGCCTGTTCATTACGTGGAATATTTATATATACTGCCTTGCTGGGTCATCACAGCAGTCCTGCGATGTGCATATGACCATCACCACCCTCCTCATTCTATAGGTAAGACAGCCAACAGCAGTAGCAAGCCAGGGCTTGATCTCAGGAGGTCCCCAAGTGACAGGAAGACAGGAAGTGGGAGGGGCAGGGAACAGGAAGATAAACTATAATCAGGGAGGGTTCTTCCTAGCCTTACTTACTACACGGAGACCAGCCCTGGTTCTCAAAGTTCATCCAGATGGACATCCAGAAAGTGTGGAACTTGTCCTCTATTGAAAGGAACTCAGCTAATTCCCCTGCCAAATGCTAATTTTATGCCAATTCATACATCCCATATTAATCAGATTTCTTAACAGCCCCGGACTCCTGAGTGAGTAAGATACTATCTGAGGGAAGAATATTTCCTTGTTCCAGGCTAGTGGATCCCAGACTCATTGCTGGGCATCACCAAGAGCCTTCAGAGCCGGCACCAACCCAGAGCAGGGCAATGATGTCCCATGCTTCAGATGTGTCATTCTAATCAAACTGGCTGCCATGGCTTTGGTCCAACATTTGTATTGTGACCTGCTCCTACAGTTACAAATGTCCTTTGAATATGCAACCCAGAAGGTGGAATGCTGGATGGATGGATGGATGGATGGATGGATGGATGGATGGACAGATGGATAATGGATAATGGTTAAACGAATGGCTGAGTAGGTGGATGGATAGAGAGATTAAAGTTGGGCACACTGGTTGGTAATAGATGAATGGTTTAATGGGTAGACAGACAGGAATGGGAAGATAATGAATTTACTTTACATTTTACACTGGGACCATCAAGAGCTTTGGGTTAAAAAGTCTCAAATTGAGTTTGGGCCCCATGTTATTCACCTATAAATGTCTAAAGACTACACACGTCTTTGGAAGTAATACGTTAGTAAACACATGTTAAGCTTTAGAAATGCTAAATACCCAGCTCCTGGGGGGGGGAAAGAAATAGAAATGCTAAATACTTTGCTGTACACCCTTCTATACTGATAGTGTCTTTTCAAAGATCTTTTAGGAAACTCTTGGGCAGGGGTGGTGACACATGCCCACAATCTCCACTGGAAGCTCCGGTAAGAGAATTTTGAGCTCAAGTCCAGCAAGAACCTGTCTCAAAAGACTGTATAACAGAAAAAGAGCTTACAGGCACATAATGACCTTTTAAAGGTGCAAATGTTACTGTTGCCTAAACCACAAAATTTACATTTTTACTTCCTGTAATGGTATCACTTAACACTTGGTTTTCACATGAATTACCTTTAAACTCATCCAAACAAAAGGAAAACAGATTTCAAGACAAAATTGTCGGGAAAAAAATCCCATTTTACTGCAGTTTACTACCAGTATCTCTGGTGTCATGTACCACGTGGCTATGCTGTGATGACCAGTTGTTTAATCAAGCTCCATAGATCCTGCTGACAAGGTGTTTGTGGAAACAATCAACACATGTGGATGAGTGTCCCCATGACGGGCTGGGCCTGATCTCATCAGTTAAAGTCCTTCTGAGAAAACTCTGAGGTCTCTAAAGGGAGGAGAATCCCCCTCTGGACAGCTGCCTTGGGCTTGGCTACAACATTGTCAGAGTTAGATTTCTATTGTGTGATAAAACACAATGACCAAAAGCATCTTGGGCTTTGAATGACAGTGGCCCTCATAGGCTCATCATTTGACTGTTTGGTCCCCAGTTAGTGGAATTGTTTTGGAAGGATTAGGAGGCGTGACCTTGTTGTAGGAGGTGTGTCATTTGGGGGTGGGTTTGAGGCTTCAAAGGTCCACACCAGGCCCAGCATCTCTCATTTTCTCCTGCTGCCTGTGGATCAAGATGGGAAGCTCTCAGTTACTTTTCCAGCTCTATGCCTTGTGGAGCCATGCTATCAGCCGTGATAACCATGGACTGACCCCTCAAAAACTGTAAGGCCCCTGTTAAATTCTTTCTTTTATAAGAGTTGTCTTGGTCATGGTGTCTCTTCACAGCAATAGAACAGTAACTAAGACATGCATCATCCAGGGAAATCAAAGAAGGAACTCAAGGGAAGAACAGGAACCTAGAGGCAAGAACTGATACAGAAGTCACAGTTGCTTGCTGGCTTGCTCCCTCATGGTTTGCTCAGCCAGCTTTCTTGTAACACCCAAGACTACCAGTCCAGAGGTGATATCGCCCACATTTGGACCTCAAACATCAATCATTAATTGAGAAAATGTCCCACAGGCTTAACTACAGGCCTGTAATTATAACTTGTATTTTCCTGTAGTAACTGTTGTCTCCAAGGGTTACTGCCTCAGTCTGCTAACCTAGGCCTAGTCCTGGAAACCTGTAGACTCTATACAATCTAATTTAGGCCTAGAATGTATTCAGCCTCTGAGACTTACTGCTGAATAAGCTCACCCCTTCTTAGTTCTTTCTGATCTCTGGCTGGCAGATTCAACTCAGCTATTCTGACTTAAACTCTTCTCCTAGCTGATTGATTCAATATGGCTTCTCTGGACTTTTCCTGAATTGCTCTGCCTTACCTCAAATTAACTTTAACAGTCTGTTCTAATCTTCTGGCTCCTTCTCATTCTCTGTCTTTACCTGTGTCTAGCTTGTTTCTCTTCAACCTGTCTCTGTAAAACTCTCCTGGTAAAACTGCCTCCTCTTCCTCCTCCTCTTCCTCCTCTTCCTCCTCTTCCTCCTCCTTGTCTTCCTCTTCCTCCTCCTCTTCCTCCTCTTCCTTCTCCTCCTCCTCCTCCTTCTTCCCCCCTCTCTCCCCCTCCTTTTATTGGTATTTTTTTACATTTCAAATGGTATCCCTTTTCCCAGTTTCCCCTCCAGAAACCTGCTATCCCATCTCCCTTCCCCCTGATTCTATGAAGATGCTCCCTTTCCCACGTACCAACTCCCACCTCACTGTCCTGGCATTCCCCTACACTGGAGAAGTGAGCCTTCACAGGACGAAAGGCCTCTCCTCCTACTGATGCCAGACAATGCCCTCCTCTGCTACATATGCTGCTGGAGCCATGGGTCACTCCATGTGTACTCTTTGGTTGGTGGTTTAGTTCCTGGGAGCTCTGGTGGGGTCTGGTTGGTTAATATTGTTGTTCTTCCTATGGGGTTACTAACCCCTTCAGCTCCTTCAGTACTTCCTCTAACTCTTCCACTGGGGACCCTGTTCTCAGTTCAATGGCTGGTTTCAAGCATTCACCTCTGTATTTCTCTGTATTTGACTCTGGCAGAGTCTCTCAGGAGACCACTATATCAGGGTCCTAGCAGCATGCACTTCTTGGCATCCACAATATTGTCTGGGTTTGGTATATGGGATGGATCCCCAGGTGAGGCAGTCTCTGGATGACCTTTCCCTCGGTGTCTGCTCTCTGCTTTCTCTTACATAGCTTCTCTCTCCTCTCTCTTCTCATGAAAGTTAAACATATCCTATCCTGTCAAATCTTTCTCTGATTTGTCACTCTGTCTGCCACTCAATTAGACATCACTTTAAAACACAGAGGCTTCTTTGTATCAACTAACTTTTCCTCCATTGTTTGGGATTAAAAGTGTATACTAATGGCTGAGCCACACAACTAGAAAAAGGTTTTTTTCAGTAAATAACACAATCTCGGAGTTCACAGTGTGGTCAAATATCCTGCAACACAAGCCAGTCTTATGAAGGCATTTTCTCCATTGAGAGTCCCTCTTCCCAAGCTTATGTCTCTTGACCCTAGCTTATGTCGAGTTGTCAGACAAGTAGCCAGCACAGACATCTGTCTCCCTAGGCCTCTCACTTGACCACCTGCACTTGGCTTTCCCAACCTTGAATCTCTAGAGAAGCCTGATTAATGTATTGCTTTCAAAACTATTAGCCAAGAAATGAAGCTTTTTTTTCAAATATATAAACAAAAGTCGGTGGGGGTACATACTTATTCTGTGAGCAAAAGAGGAGAGGAAGCACGTGGTTGTAGCAAGACTACAGCATGTCTTAGGTCACCCAGTAGTTTGTCTAATCCATGAGACAGGGGGCTGGCTTCCAGGATGCCTGTTAGCAGATTCTACCAAAACCATTGAAATGAGTGCTGCGGACTATGGAGTAAAGTCAGCTGGTCTGATGAGCATCTACATGCACCACCCTAGGTGAAGCTACTTCAGCCTTTCCTACCACCACCATTAACTCTACTCTCAGAGAACAACATTCATTGATCTGGGGGTGCCAATTCCTTGCATGGCTTGGGTCCCTGACTGGGATCTATGAAGAAAGGACAGACACACGGGCACAGAAAAAATGGGGTCAGGAGAAATGTGTGCACTCTGATGGAGTGATACCGACTTTTGCAACAACCCAGAACCTCCAGGTTTTTATTATATACAGCACAGGGAAAGAGTTAGCTAGTCTCAGTGTGTGTGTGTGTGTGTGTGTGTGTGTGTGTGTGTGTGTGTGTGTTTGTATCGGTACAGTCCCTGCTTTTGAACATCTGAGGGGAAGAAGCTGCAATTGCTAGCTAGTTCTTACACACACTGGACAGTCATTTGTCAATGTTCATTTGGATGAAAGGAAGGCTTTGGCATTCTGAGCCTGACCCATCTGGGACAAATTGTGTCAATTTCTCGTGGATGAGAGGAACTGGTCCTTGATAGACCTGTGCCCCTGTCAACAATGCACATTCATTTAATAAATCACCAGTCACTTACACGTTCACCCAAGGTTTCCTCGGCTTCCTTCATGAAAAGAACTCCTGGGCAGAAGGCTTTCATGGGAGCCATCTCCTCTTACTGACTCTAACTTTGATCACATTCGGAGCCCAAGATCTAATATCCACCTGGCTGGTCAGAGAGCTTCAGCCTCTCATCACAGGACTGGAAGCCTACTTGCCATAGTTCTGAATATCTTTCTCAGGACTTTCTCATAGGAACCAGAGGAGAGAGCCAGTTCCTCCTTAGGGGCTGTGATGGAGCAAGGTGAGCAGTGAGGTCTATGGCTGGGAAGTGAAAGAGAACACTGTGAGAGACCCAGAGACTGGGATGGAAGAACAGGGTCCCCAGCCCAAGGTCGCCTGAGCTTGCCTTCCTGTAGGAAACTACTGATTGTCTCTCTTGCCAAAAGTAATTGGAGCTTTGTCTCTCCTTTGCCAGACCCTAGAGCCCTTTCAGTTACATTTAAATCACAGAAGCTACTCAGTCCTTAGAGCCCTGCTGTAGGTTGGGGATTCACATGGCTCCTTTGACATCTCCACTATCTCAGAGGAAAAGGAGCAGAATGCCCATGAGCTATTCTGGAAATCACCCTGCCCTGGGCTCAGAAACACTTTTACAAACTAGAGACGTTGGGAAAATATGTTTCCTTTAAGAGCAAAGCACTGAGGGAATTAAAGCAGTTTCTAACGTGATGGATCCTAAGGCTGGAACTCTCACTGAAGAGAGGAAGCCCTGAGGGTGGATACAAATTCCCCACAGCTACTGTTACAAAGTACCACAGACAACCAGAAGACTTTAAAACAACAGAAATGTATGCCCTCACAGTTCCGGAGGTTGGAGGCTGAGAGCAAGGTGTGGGTAGAAAGTCTCCTTCTAGGGAAGGTTCCTACCATTGACCTCCAACTCCTGGTGGCTCCAGGCTATTAAACTCAGGTGGCATCATCCCAAATCTCTGCCTCTGTCCTCACATAGCCTTTTTCCTGTGTGTCTGTGTCTCCCAAGGTCCTCTCCTCTCACCCATCCCTGCATCTTTTCTTATTAGGACAACAGCCTAATTGGAGTGGGCCCACCCTATGCCAAAATGGCCTTGTCTCAATTAATTATATCTGCAGCGATCCTGATGCCCCACCATAAAACTGGGGGATCAGGACTTGGGCACATATGGGGGGAACGAAGTTCAGGTCCTTAATAGACGGTGCGTTCATTTTAAGACATTTCACCAACAGCAGAGGAGTGTTTATCAAAGCAAGCGTTGTCCTGGCCAGGCCCTGGAGCCAGCCACTGTCTAGCATCAGTGAACCTTTGTAACAAAGAATGATGCTAAGCCTGGAACATGGCACGGGATTCATGCAAATCCTTGGATGAAAGTTATGGTTTTATCTCAGGGGCCATCCAGGGAGGCTCGTGTTACCACATTTCACCCCTGAGACAAGGAAACTGTGACAGATTTGGGCAGAGTCAGCCCAGTACTCTGCTTCTCTCAGAATCCCAAAAAACCAATTCTAAAACTGGGCTGGCTCACCCGGAAGGAATCACTAATGCAGGAATACAGACTGCTGTCTTGGAGCACGCATGCTTGCAGGGCGGAATGGCTGTACCTAACTTTTCTTTCTATAGTAGGTCAAGCCCTCCTAGGTTTGTTAAGATGGGAACAGAGAGGGCACGAGCGCCCGTCTTACCAACTACACAGTCAATCTCAGGGCGGGGCCAATAGGCTGGCAGAGCCTCAAAAATCCTCCTCAGGATTAATATCTGAGCAATAGTTCCATCACTTGTGGTTGTAAGTTGGAGGCCATGAACTTCAGACTGGGCTTCCCAATGGCAAGGTCTTTCTGCATTGAGAGCAGGGAGACCCAGGCAGGGACAGTAGAACCTGCAGTCAGCCATACTCACTGAGATGCACTATCTCTGCTTTCCTCCTTCAGTTCTTCCAGAACTCTTTATTCAGGATCCCATAATCCTCTGCTCTGGTGCATTCCAAGTACAACCCCTTGACCTTCATTCCTATGAAGAAACTTTGCCCTAGGAGAGCTCCCCTATATGAGGGCCTCACGTGCACAGGACCGTCCTCCTCAAGCCAAGACAGTTCCCCCACAGCACCTACCCTAGAGAGCACAGCTACCACGAAGACTTCGGGAGCAATGTGTTTCAAGTTGTTTCACAGTTTCACATCTGACTTTAGTTAACCAATTAGACAGATTGTGACTTTAATATTTTCCAGGCAAGAGAAGCTAGAAGGAAGCTTCCCTTTGTTCTCCCTACCCCAAATCCCTGTCCTTACAGTCACCCCTACATCAGGAATGCATGATCCCTGAGACCTTTAACTGGACATAAATATCTCGGGCCTCAGAGGGCTTGGGTGTAACTGTCTGAAAGCGACTCTCACAAGAACCAGATAGTTTCTCCTGTGTGTTCACTATTATCCTCTCCCCCTCCCCTCTGACCCCAAGAAAAATCTAGAAGGGAAAATGAGGCCAGCCAAAAGAATGTATATGCAGGCGTGGGGTCCATGAGAGATCCATCCCAGATAGGTGCTCACTGGAGAGCCAGTGTGCTGATGAAAGAGCTGATGTGCCCAGAGACCACGCAGCTGCTACCCTTCCCACAGGCTCCCTGAACCCTCCCACCCCACCCCCACTCCCCAGCCCTCCCCCTCCCCCCTGCCTCAGCCAGTTGCAGCTGCTCAGAGCACAGCCTGGCTTTGTGGAAAACAGAACATTAGTGAGGCAAAGACTAGGGAATTAGAGTGAATGTGTTAATTGGATCTGCATAGAGGTCCCTAGAGGCTGCCAAGGGCCCAAACTCAATGCCCCTCCTGTCCACACCAGGCTGGTCTCAGTCCAGAATTCCCAGCTCTGAAGGGATCTCCAACTGAGAAGGAGGGGACAGGGAACCAGCTGGGGTCACCCACCAAGTCATCCATCTGCTCTGAAAACCTTTACACGCCCCTGATAGTTAAAAACCCAAGCCCTTGAACAAGGGTACTGGACCCCAGGTCCAACCTGACTCTTCACCCAGCTGGCCTTGGGTTCTCTTCCAGGGGCCACCAACTTCCCAAAGGCATCTATTTCTGGTGCTCCTCCCTTTCCTAACCTCTGTTCTTGCCTTGGGAAGAGACTCGGCCCTTTGCCCTGGCTGGTGGACGGAAGTCTCACTTTGGAAGTTCTTTGCGAGCCATGGGAGTGGGAGGCCTGGGTGAGCCTGGGTGAGCCTGTAGCCAGGGTAGATCTGAATATGTATGTTTTTGCCACCATCCTTGGCCCATTTGTGTTGGGGTGGGGGTAGCTATTACTAGAACCCAGGGGGCAGAGCTTAAATTAAGGATGCTGTCAGCATGCTGGACAACAAGACCAGTCCTCAACAAAGACTTATCCAACCAGCATTCAAAATTCCCATCTTTCGATGGGTGAAGAGCCCTCCCTGCCTTGCAAGACTCTGCCAGCAACACCGCCCTCTGCAAAAAGCTCTCTCTCTCTCTCTCTCTCTCTCTCTCTCTCTCTCTCTCTCACACACACACACACACACACACACACACACACATACACTTCAAGAATTACAAGGGGTGCTTGTAATAAGAGGCTAATTATTTATTCCTTCATTTGACAAGAACGGACCTGGTGCCAACTGCACGCCCAGGATTTCTCTACGTGGAGACTTCAGATTAAAAGAAACAGACAAGTCCCAGCTCACCTGGAACTGATGTTCCCTAGAGACCTGGGGCGGGAAGGCAAAAACTAAACAAGTAAGGGAAGAGACAAATGTCAGACCTAGAGAAAGACCATCTGCAAGGGGTGGTGGTGCCACGGGGGACCCTGGGATGTCTAGCTTTGATCTGGTGGTCAAAGCGGCCCCCTGAAGAGGTGACATTTATGCTGAGATCTAAACCACAGGAAGGAGCCAGCCTCAGAAAGACCAGGAGACTGCTTTCTAAAGAGAACAGAGGTATCTGCAAGGCATGAAAGGACTTGATGTGTGGAGGAATATGGAGAAGACCAGCACAGGAAGGAGGGCCTACCTGGGGACTGCATGGTCAAGGCTTCTGTATAACAGGCAGGGACAAGGGGTTCAGAGTCTCTTCTCTGAGCAAAAGTAGGTCCCACAGGGATTGAGGAAGGAGTGTGGTTTATAGTTTCACAGCAAGTGGCTGCTGTGAGGAGGGTGGATGGATATTGTGGATAAACTGGGCATTCCTCAAAAGAGATATGCTAAAGTTCTAGCCATCTAGTTCCTCATATGGAGAGAGGCTTCACTGGAGAGAGGTGACCAGCGAGATTATCCAGGTTAGCCCCAAAGTAGTGAAACTGATGTCATCAAAGCAATAGGGACATTTACACCGAGGAGATGTGGGGCAAAGATAGAGGCAGTGGGTAGGTTGAGGCTTGTGGAAGCCTTGGAGCCCTCGAAGATGGTTGGCAAACTCCCAGAAGCTCGGACTACCCTTGAGCAGGTTCTCACTCAGAGTCTCAGAGGGAGCCGACCCCATTGCATCTTGGTCTTAGAATCCCAACCTCCAGAGTTGAGGCAGCAAACCTGTGTTTGTCCTGGCCAGGGCCTTCTGTTTAGATGCTAGGCCCTGTAGTCCCCACAGTGGAGATAGGTCAGCAGGAGAGCAGATCTGCGGTATGCCGCTCAAAGAGGATTCGCTGATGGGTGATAGAGACAGGACAGCAGCCAGCATACCTTCCTTGCTTGCCTTTTACAAAGGTGGAAAGGGAGGGGAATAAAAATAGAGTCTGGCTGGGGACACCAAGCTGCCAATGTATCTTAGGCTTTTCATAGAAGCTGCTATCCAACCAGAGAGCTGAGAAGCCTGGGGCTAGGACTGCCTGCTCAGGAGCTCATCATGGGTATTTGAATAGATTTTCTGCCCCATTTGGACATTTTCTTCACTCGTTAGGATGCTGATAAGGTGACAAGGTTCACACTGAAATTGAAACAGGCTTGTCCCCAGAGAAAAATAGACTATCCTCCTACATCCTTACAGGGCCAGAAGAGAACTCACAGATCTTGGAAGTGTGCAAGCACGCTTGGAATTATGGGAATGCGTCTGTCTTATGTGGAGGAAGCAGATCTCATGATCAGGAAGTCAGGTCTGTTAATGGCCGTGACTTATGACAGAGAGGTGGCTGGGTAAGTAACATAAATTTGACTGTTGCTCCCACCTCGTTAAAGTTTCAGCTCCCCACCAGGTCATCTGTTCCCTCTCAGGTGACTTCCTGGCTACTATCAGGAAGTACTTACTTAGGTGTGTTATCTGTGTGTGGGAATGTGCATACGAGAGTAGATGCTTGCACAGGTCAAAAGAGGGCGCTGGACCACTGGAGCTGGCATTGCAGGTGGTTGTGTGAACTGCCCAATATGGGCGCTGGGAACTCCGGCCCTAAGATAAGAAGACAATCTAGGGAGACACTTGGGCCTTTCATGTTAGATATCAGACTATGGAAGCAATGGACTCCCATGAAACTGGAATTACCCCGGAAAATCTTATGATGGGGAAAGAGAAAGCCTCCAGCCTGGTCCAGCCAGAGAAGCAACTTTCTTCCTGGAAAAATTTACAACTTGGACCACGTTACAGAAGAGATAATAACGGGTTGATGATGACAAGACCAGAGCTTTATCGAGGACTGCTTATGTGTGCATAACTCTGGCCTCCATTTTAACCCGTATCTCACTTTAGGATCCAGAGATGAACTCTGTTTTTTTCTCCCTCTACCCAATGTGACCACACTGAATAAATCTTTTTCTGCTTTTCGCTATATAATTTAGCTGTTTTAATTGGTATATGGAGGACAAATGACCAAACCTAACTGGTTTATTGGGGCACAGACTGTCACCCTAGGGTCAGTGACAGAGCAACGTGCCACCTTTCACCAAGCTTCAGATTTATCTGGAACTTGAGGACTAAGATTTAGGCAAAGCCAACGACCTGTTTCTGTATCTTAAGGGCGTAGGGAGAGAACTCAACTTCAAGGTGTTTTTGAAAGGTCTGGGGCTCCTCAGCTGTTGCCCTGATGCGGTGGTGACTTGAGACAGGATCTTGCTGTGCAGTGCAGACTGAACTTGCTTGTGGTCCAGAGCCTCCTGCCTCAGCCTCCTGAGTGGTAGGATAGCAGGCATGTGCCACCACAGTTGTCAATGTTGGTTCTACTGACACGGGGCATTTGCCCCAAATGTTTGGCAATGTCCTCTGGAGAAATGTGTCCCAGGAGAACTATTGCTCTGGTCACCAGCTGTGTCGTCCCTCTGGCAGACAGTCATCTGGAGTTCGAATGCAGTTCTAAGCAGTCTGCTCTGAGATGGCCACCTCCTTGCAAGATTGCTGATAGGAACTGTGTTCACCAGGGGACTGGATGTCCTTGTCACTCAGACCAATCAGGAGACTCTGCTCTGCTCTGACACACCCCCTCCTCTCCCCCACTCCCATTCATGCCTGCAAGAACTAGATCGCACAACACAAAAGCAATAGTAGAGTATGGAACAGCGCAAGGAGCTTGGCTGGGTCAGAGGGGCCCCACCCTGAGCACAGGAGAGGGTCATTCACTGTGTAGATTGTTTGAAATGGCTGCTTCTTCACACTCTGGAGGTAAATGGAAGTGCATGCACTGTTCAGTCACCTGACTCGGACAAAGGCCAAGAATCAGCTCTCTTCCAGGTGAAGATTACAAACTTAAATAGGGCTGGTCAAACGGCTCGGTGAATAAAGGGATAAAGGTGCTTGCCACCAAGCCTGGTGACCCGAGTTCGATCCTCAGAACCCACAGGTGGAAAGAAAGAATTGACTCCAGTTGTCTTCTGACCTCTACACGCATGCTGTGGCAAGTGCACTCACAAACATACATATACACAATAGATAAATGTTTGCAAAAAAAAAAAAAGTAAGTGTGTATAACTCTCTCATGGTTCCCAATGAGGCGAGGTTTTCTATGATGCATTTGTAAAAACGTTTTAGTTATTCCCACTGTGGAATAAAACATAGGTATTATTTTAATTTTAATTTTTGAGAATTATCCCTAGCTCCTGATCCTCCTGCTTCTACCCATTAGGTACTGTGATAACAGTTATGTGCCACAAAGCCCTAGTTATACAGTGATGGGGGATCAACCCCTGGTCTTCCTGCTTACTCAGTGAGCATTCTATGTTCTCCGACCCCTAAACTTTTATTTTTCTAACAAACACACATGAACTAGACTCCAAGTATTTTCCATTCATTATTTCATCTGTCCCCAAAGCAAAGCTATGAAATACTGCCGATGCCTGTCACTGTTAATTGGTAAGGAAACAGGGACAGAAAATCGGAGTTTACCAGGGTTCAAACCCAGACCCAATTGCTAGCTCTAAAATAAAGAAGAGATAATGGATGAGGAAGAGATAGTAGAAGAGGAAGATGATGAGAATGATGATGAGGAGGACAAGGAGGATGAGGAGGAGGAAGACAAGGAGGAGGAGGAGGACAAGGAGGAGGAGGAGGGAAGGAGGGAGGGGGGGAGGGGTGGAGGAAGAAGGAGTAGGAGACAGAGGGGGACGAAGAGGAAAAGAAGCACAGGAAGGAAGAAAGGAAGTAGAGGAGGGAGGGAGAGGAGGGAGGGATGGAGTGGGAGAAGGGGGGGTAGAAGAAGGCCTCATTTCATAAACTTGTTGCAAAGACTCCAAAGCTCTGTCACTTTGCCAGCCCTCTCAGCTTCTACACCATTCTCTTCTCTCCCACTCCGCCTCAACATCCCCACACCTCCTTCAGCACCAGGCTGCCTTCAGGGCTAATAGTCACCGAGTCCTTAGAAAATTACTGTGTAGCCTATTAATAAACATGTCTCTATTTTTAGATTGAGTTATTACTCACAGGGCTTAGAACAAACAGACCTGTTTGATCTTCGGCAAATAGTATCTTTCCGAAGCCGCAGAAGCCACAAGATCAGAAGGGATGTATGAACACAGTTAGGAGCAGGGCAGGCCGTAATGAATTATGCAACAGAAGATGGGCTTTGTCAATTCCGGGGCCTTACCTGGCATTCAGAACAGATTCGAAGTGTTCCTGTCAGGGAAACAGTCATTGCCAGAAGACCCTAGCTTCCATTCTGAGCAGAGGGTTCCCTCTTCCAGAAGTTCTTCCTGCTACATTCCGCTTTCTTCTTCAGGATCATCATCATCCAAGGGAAAGCTATGATCCTTCTCTTTATGTCAGTATTCTAGCATGGTTCAGAAGCCCCCACTGCTGGCTCAGAAACTCTAATAGTCAGTGGCTGCTGGGGGTGAGATGTTCAATTTTCTTCAGGAGTGGAAGTACTGATAGGTGGCTCGTGGTACAGTATAGTCTTCCACCCTTGTGTATGCAGGCAACGCCAATTAGATTTAGATAGGTGGATGGAAGGATAGGTAGATAGATAGATAGATAGATAGATAGATAGATAGATAGATAGAGATAGATAGACAGACAGATAGACAGATATAGATAGATGATTAGATAGATAGCTAGATGGATAGATAGATGATTAGATAGATGGATAGATGGATAGATAGATGATTAGATAGATGGATAGATAGACAGAAGATAGATAGATAGATAGATAGATGATTAGATGGTTAGATAGTTAGATAGATATAGATAGATAGAAGATAGATAGACAGAAGATAGGTAGAAAATAGACAGACAGACAGATGGTGGATGGTTAGGTGGGTGGATGGTTGGATAGATAGATAGGACATTGGGAAGGGATTGGAGAGAGGGATGAGGAAAGTACATTTGTGTAGAACCTGAAGAGGTGGCTCAGCAGTTAAGAGCACCACTCACTGCTCTTGCAGAGGACCCAAGTTTGGTTCCCAGAGGCCGTGGGGAGCGGGGCCCACAACTGTCTGTAACTCCAGTTCCATGGAACACAACTTCTGGCTTCCACAGACACCTGCATTCATGTGCACCTGCCCACACACAGACACACAAACATACCCATAATTTAAAATTTAAATTAAAATAAAAATTAAATGCTTTCATGTAAGAAAAGAGAAGAGAGACAGAGAGGGCAAGATGGAGAAGGTAAAAAAAATTGACTCTCAATCTACAGTCACCCCCAGGTCCTGCCCCATTCTCTTCTCGTCTTTAGTCTCCAATTTTTCAATCCTTTCTTTCCTCACCTCACAGTGTCTGCTCTACTCACACCTATCAGGCTTTCATCCACACTCCGTCACCAAAACAAGTCTTAAAATTCTGATCTAAGGAAACAGAAGGCGGCGTGTCTACGTTTGCCCGCTACCATTTTGGCTTCCAGTCTGTGGATCCATTAATTATAATGCCGTTCATCTTTTACCACCACTTTGCCAAACTAAGTAGTTCAGGCTAGCTCTGAGCTCATGTGACTCCCTCCAGAATGTGAACCAGTTCCTCACCTGCCCCTCTTTGCCCTTCCTCACTTGGCATCGCAGGACCAACTCTGCATCTGCTGCCACATAGCAAAAGATGTGGTTGCTATGGTGATGAGCTGATTAAAACCTGGAGAAGATTGATGGCATGCTGTGTTGGGATGCTTGGGGGTTTGTGTGTGTGTGTGGGTATGTGTGTGGTGTACGCGCATGCGTGTGCTTATGAAAGGCATCAAGCAGGGTTCTTGGCTAGACACAAAGGAAGTAGATGTTGGCATTTTAAAAAGCAAAATTGATAATTCTTGAAGGGCTTATAGAGCTACTGAGAGTTCAGAGGCCTTGGGGAAACTGGGGAAAAATAAGGAGGTTCTGGACAGTTCAATGTGATTAGGAGAATGAAAGATAGACAGCGAATGTAAGCTATTAGTCTAAGTTTGAACAAAAGGAGAACGTGAGACTAGTAGCCATGACAGTAGAGGAAAGGTTAGGTGCTCTGTGAGGAATGGATATGACTTGAAACAAAATGACAAGAAAGGACTTCTCTGAATAAAACGAAGTTGAATAGAAATTAATTAACAAATGAATGAAATTGGAAAACTTATGTGGTAAGCGTGGAGTATTTATATAAAGCAAGATGCATTTAGTTAACTGTGGATCAAAAGGGAAGTGACAAGGGATATCGGTCAGTATTTTTCATGAGTAAATATAAACGCATATCAAAAATTCTGAGGTGTAGCTAAAGACATGCTTAGAGGAAAAGTAGTAGCTTCACCACGCATGTGTTAGGAAAGAAGAAAGGTCTCAAGTCAGTAATATGAGTTTCCTTTTGAAAAATATGTGAAATTAGAAAAAGATGAATAAATTAATCCTAAAGCAAGAAGAAAATGATGATGATGGTTGGTGGTGATGATGATGGTGGTGGTGGTGATGGTGATGGTGTTGGTGATGATGGTGATGATAATTTGAAGACACAAACTACCAAGGAGAACCAATACAACTTTACTCTTTACAAGAGACAGTAAAGAACAGACATATTGAATGTATGCAGTAGGGTTATGGGTAGAACCTGTGACTAACTGATAGAAGCTGTATTTGTTGTGTGATAAGATACCCCAACAAAAGAAGATTTGGGGGAAGAAAGGGTTAATTTTGGCTCACAGTTACAGGGTATGGGTCATGGTGGTGGGGGGAAGTCATGGCAGCAAGAGTTGGAAGCAGCTGGTGGCATTGTATCCAAAGTCAGGAAGCAGAGGAATGAATGCTGGCACTCAGCTCCCTTTTTCCTTTCATACAGTCCAGGATCGAGCCTAGGGAATGGTGCCACTCACAGTGGGTGGGTATTCTTACCTCAATTAACCTAATCAACATAATCCCCCACAGGTGTGCCCAACATCTCCCAAATGATTCTAGGTCTCATCAGGTTGACAGCTGAGCTTAACCATCATAGAAAATGAGGTCAGTAATTTTTGGTTTGCTTGCTTGTTATTGCGACCCAGTGGCTCACTGAGAGCCTACACTGACTGGGTGTGAAGATTAATGAAGACCCAAGACAGCAGATGAACTTGGTAGAAGACAATGCCCAGCAGAGACAGATGCACGCTCAAAGGAAGACTGGAACCAGTCTTCCTGTCTCCTTTGCAGAGCCTCTTGCTCCTAACCCTCCCGCTTATTCAAATGCTATCTGAAGACAGGATGATGCACAAAAACCACAGTCCTTGTTGGGGCAGCCCTGAAGGTGCTTGGCTCTGGAGGACCCTCCATTCCCAGCAAGATGAGAATAGGAGCAGCCTCTGTTCTCTTCTTAGCTAACCCCCGGTGGACCGGATTCCCCCAGAAGCTCCAGTCTACTCCAGCAGTCTCTGTCATTCCAGTGTCTTGCCTTTGATCCCAGGGCTGTCTGGGGACTGGTTTATTTGCCCTGATTTCCAGAAATCTCAGTTCACAGCTGTCAGAAAGGATCAGTATCTTGATGGCAGGCAGTCTCAGAGCGTAGACTGTTGACTTGGTTTGACAACCTGGATTTTCAGGCCCGGCTACACAGGTAGTAATCGTTCAGTCAGATCAGGAGCCACACAAGGCTGCAAAGGCTTTCTGGATCAAGGCAACCTTCTGACATGGAATCTAAAATTTCTCTCTCTTCTTCACTTACTTCCTGGGTCCCCTGGGTCTTTTAAGCTCAGGATCACATCCTTCTATGGGGGGAAGGGTTGTCTCCTGCAAGTATCCCTTTATTTGCCTTTATTTGCAGTGTAATATAGAAATGCTAAAGCTAGCATTGTCCATCTCCCAGGGCATCTGGTGCTGTCCAGGTCCCTGAACTAATTAGGCTTCATGCCATGCGGTGTGCATGGTTATACTGCAGGAATACCTCAGATGTGAGGCGGATCACAGAGTCAGTTGCTCTTGGGTACCCTCAACAACTCTGATCCTACCCCTGCACCGAAGGTTACAGAGAGCAGCAACAACTCTGATCCTACCCCTACAACCGAAGGCCCCTTAGACGTGCTAACGTTACATGGCATGCTATTTCTGCTTACTTGTGTGAGAATTGGCCGCCTTGAGTGGCACATTAGCTCTGTGATGCTGGTTCGGCTCCTGAAGGTGCAGGTTCAGCCTTTATCATTTCTAACAGTCTGTGCTGGACTTTTTACTATGACAAGTCTTGGTGACCTATAAACAACTCTGTGATTATTTTGACCCAGAGAGGGAGCACTTCCCTTGGATACTTGGGATTATTAGGACAAACACAAACCCTCATTTGCACAAAAGGCTTTTTGTTATTGATCAAACACAGACCCTCATTGGTAGGAGGGATTTGTTGTGATTGGCCTCCACACTTCTTCTCTGGCTACATAGGCATGCTTGTTTGACGCCTTTGGTCAGCTGTGACAATCCCCTATGCTGCCTCTCCTTCTGCTGTAGCATTAGGATCCCAAAGTGCTTCTCTTAAGTGGTCTTTTCTGGCCTAGTTTTAGTACAGTTGGCCACACTGGCAACTTGAAGAAGGAAAGAGCAGAACCATTAGAGCAGTCATTGTGACAGAGGCAGAGGAGTGTCCTCAGAAGCTACAGAAGAGCAGCCTGCATGCCAAGTGACCAAAGCAGCAGAAGAGTCCAGCTGTAAAACCAACAAGGCCACCAGCGGCATTGATAGCTGCAAGGGAGGCAGGAAAACAAGATGGATGCCCAACTATCACAGAGGCAGCAGCAGCAACACTACTGCTGATCTACTTGAAGGGGCTGCCAGGACAAGAGCAGGAGAGATGGGCAGAGGTACAGAGAAGGTAGGCCTAAGGCTGGAGAAGGACAGGGGGGCTATAAAGCCCCAGAAAAGTGAAACTGGAGGCTCTGCTCCCAGGAAGAGTTCCAGACAGTCATCAAGTCTTTAGAGCCAAAGATCTCAGACACCCTAGACCTGGGAGCTGTAATGCTGCCTAGTATCAAGGCCTAGGTCCACTCAAGAGCTATAACACCAACGGCTAATGGCCCCAGGACTCTGTGCCAACACAGATGCTATTATCTCTGTAGGGCTGAGGAGTCCCGCTAACCCTGCTACTCCAGAACTGTGAGTAGACTGTGACACCACTTAGTCTGTCTGCTGATGCTGCTCACTGCTGTCAATCAGCGAGAGCTATAGCAGCTGATAAAGAATAGCCCTTAGAGAGTTTCTCCTCTGCCTGCAAATTCTACCCAGGTAGGAGACAAGGACCCCAAGCAGCGGCTGGGAAGCAGGACGGCCCTCTGTCCTCCAGGGTTGGATTCATTGGGAAGACTGAAGCTCGGGGATCTTCCCAAGCCTCTTTGATGCCTGAGTAAGGGCTACATGTGTCCATGATGTTGGCTTTGGAAAGATGTGCAAAGGAAGGATTGCCATCCCCTGGCCTAAAGAGAAGCCCTTGAATTGCATCCGCTTCTGGCACTGTTAGGCGTGGCGCCCCTCTGTTTTGGCTAACAGCCTGTTGCTCATTTCAGTCTTTGAGACCGTACGCTTCCACATCATGCTTTCATGTGTCTCCATTGGCCCATGACAGGACGGAATGAGCAGAACAGGGGAACAGAACAGAAGAAGGGGGAGATAATCCACACGGGTATTTTCCTGACAAGAAGTAATGGACATTCTGTGAGGGGAGGATTGCAGACACAATTTGCAACCAACAGCCACACTGAAGCAGTCTGCAGGAGGATTTCCCAGTGACCAGCATAGAAAGCAGAGACCCTGCAGCACAGTTCCTAAGGGAAAAAAAATAATGACTCAGATGCTGGCTACATCCCTCCTGCCCCCCTCCATACGCGGCTTGCGTCTTGTGGAAACGTCGGCCCTTAAATATGCAACAGTGGAGTCCTAAGGTATAGAACATGACAAATGACGTCCCCTGGCTCCAGCTGAGTGTCGTCCACAGAGATACGGTGTGAGCCCCGGACTGTGACGATCTGCAAGCCCGGCAGATGCCTGGAGCTTTGAAAGGAAAATGATTACCTCCATCAATTTTCCTCTTAAGGAACCTTTCAAAAATGCTTTTCTCAAAAAGTGCATTAGGGCTTTTCAATACTAATTTTAAAGGAAAATGCTTCCTTGCAGTTCTCAGAGCAGATGGGGTAGAGAGGCAGAGCCTTGGGGATGTCCATCTTTCTCAGGCGGTGGAGACAATGACACTGTGTCCCAGTCCCAACCGAGGACTGGCCCCAGAGTAGGTCCCTTTTTAGGGAGTGTCTCACTTAACCTCTTTCTGCCAGTGTTTCTGCCTTAAGTGAGAGTGATTGTGTCTTTCTGTAAGCTCAAATGGAATGTCTCTGAAAAGCATTAAGAGCCATGGGGCTGGGAAGATGGGTCAGTGGCTAAGTACATTTGCAGCTCTTGTAAAGGGCCTGAGCTTGGTTTCCAATACTCACCTTGGGCAGATCACAACTATTGTCCCAGCTTCAGGGGACCCAGTAATCACTTCTGGCCTCACATGACTTTCTGCTCACACGCACAAACTGTGCACCCATACACATACTCGCATATTTAAAAGTAAAATTTTAAAAATGTTAATAATCATGCAGTATCAAAGTTTGGGAAGATGGCTTGGTGAGATAGTGGTTTCTGGGAAGGCATGGGGATCTGAATTTAGATCCCAGCACTGATGTTAAAAACTCAGTCATGGCCTCCAACATTAAGGCGAGGGAGTGCAGGGCAGAGACAGGAGAATTACCAGGACTAACTGGCCAATAGTCTAGCTCAAGATCCAGTGACAGACCCTGCCTGTCTCAACGGAATAAAGCAAAGGGTGACGAAGCAGGACAGGGGACATTCTCCTCTGACCTCTGGATGCACACACATGCTAAGTGCACACACCAGAACATGCACAGTACATACAAGTTGGGGGAAGGGAGGGAAGGCAGGAAAGAGCGAGTTCTAGAGAAACACTATAGTAGTTTTCATGTTCTGTTGTGCTAATGATGGCTGTAACCTAAGCTGGAATCATAGTGAATGGAAAACCAGCATTTTCTGGATAACTTCCCTCTGGGGAGACAGTGATTCCTATGCACTCAGCTTGGGCTTCTACTGACTGCCCCTCACTCCGGTGTGTGCACGCGGTCATCTTCCTCTCCTCTCAGACCCTTTGCTGGATCAGGTGAGCTTCACGCACTGTCCATATTTCACTTGCTTCTTAATAGTGTAGTTGTGCTCGCTGGATTCATTGCTTCGCTCAGCAAAGCCTGACTGAGTGCACACCACCTGACAGGCCACCTGCAGACTCAGCTCTTTCCTAAAGTGGCTCAGAGGCTCAGGGGGGAAACCGGCCATGCAAACACGAGACAGTGGGATTGCCACGTTTCCAGCGTGTTCTCAAATTCAGTCGAGTCGCTGACTCAAACATTGAAGGTATTTGGGGATGGGTCTCTGGGGAAACACAAGGTTAGACAAGGTCACTATGGAGGGTTCCCACATAATAGGACTGTGGTTTTAAAAGAAAAGGAGAGATGGGAGATCGTAGGTGTGCCCTCTTGCAGGTGGTGCCTCTGCTTGTCACAAAGCTCTTGCCAGATGCTGGCTCCATGATCTTGACTTCCCAGACTCCAGGACTGAAGAAGATAAACTTGTTTATAAAGTATAGTGTGTGATATTCAATTAAATGATGAAAAGGGAACCTGAGATAACCATGAGGTAACTCCTGAGACAGTAGAACAGATCTCACAGCTGCCGTGACATCGGTCTCAACTGTCAGCTTGACTGAATTTGGAATCACCTAGGAGACACACCTCAGGGGCTGAACTAAGGAGTGAAGACTCTTCCTAAATGTGGGTGGTTTGATTCCACAAGCTGAGAACAGTAAGGGGGGGAGGGGGGAGGAGAGGGGAGGAGAGGGAGGAAGGAAGCCATCTTAAGGCTGGGGAGATGACTTAGTAAAGTGCCTTCTGTGCAATCGCAAGGACCTTAGTTCAGATCCCCTTTTCACTATTTAAAACAAAAGCAAAAGCCCACAGGGTGTGGTCATGCACATCTGCAACTCTAGGTGAAGCACAAAAGCAAGCAGATCTTCAGAGCTCACTGGCCAGTCAATCAGAGTGCTGAGTCCTGCAAGAGACCCTGCCTCACTCAAAAGATAAGGTAGAGGGTAAGAGATAAAGACTTGGCATCTCCCTCTCCCCCTCCCCCTCCCCTTCCCTCTCCCTCCTTCCCATTTCCTCCCTCTCCCTTCCCTCCTCCCATCCCCCTCCCTCTCCCCCTCCTTCCTCCCATCCCTCCCCCTCCCTCCCCTCCATCCTCTCCCTCTCCCCCTCCTGCCCCTTCCCCTCCCCCTCCTTCACTGGCCCCTCTCTTTTGCATGCACAAACGCACACACCGACACAGCTTGCAGCTCGATGAACACTAGCATTCAAACATCCATCTCTTTCCACTTCCTGGTTGCAGACACCATGTGACAATCTCTCACCCTTCTGTCTCCCTACCTTTCTAATCATTACAGACTGTACCCTCAAACCTCAGGCCCAAACACAAGCACCCTTCCTTCCTTCCTTCCCTCCTTCCTTCCTTCCTTCCCTCCTTCCCTCCTTCCCTCCTTCCTTCCTTCCCTCCTTCCCTCCTTCCTTCCTTCCTTCCTTCCTTCTTCCTTCCCTTCCTTCCTTCCTTCCTTCCTTCCTTCCTTCCTTCCTTCCTTCCTTCCTCCTTTCCTCTCTCCTTCCTTCCTTCCTTAGTGTATTCTTTAGGCATTTGTCACCACCAACAAGAAAAGTAACTAACGCAACTAGAATTCACCATTTTCTTGCCTGTCACCAAGACAGCAAGGCCTTGCTACACCCATTAAAAAATGACTCTGAAAATCGTCATTCAAAACAAATAGGTCATCTATGGGAAAACATTCTAACCCTACTGTAAGAATAAATGTAAGAAGTTGGTGATTCAAGGGTCCCTAGCCCTCCCTCAAGGGGACAAGGCACAATTGAAAATGGAAACAAAGACAAAAATTATAGTTTAACTAGACTTTGAAAGGTGGTCGGCAAATGACAGTTTTGTTTTGTTTTAATTTGTGCATGGATGTTTTAATTTTGTAAGGCTAACACTGTCATGTTACACTGCTTGGCAGGCAGTGAGTTTGATGCAGAATCACTTAATCAACATGGTCTTTAGGACCATAAGTTCTCATATGAAGCAGGGTGTTCTGGATAGCCTCAGTTTCTGACTTGATGCAGCAAATGTCACCTGAAAAGGGAGTCTCAGATGAAAGATTGCCCAGATCATGTTGGCCTGTGGCCTCATCTGTGAAGGGTGGCCTTGACTGATGGCTGAAGTGGGATAGCCCAGGCCCCTGGCCCTGGCCTGTATAAGAAAGCTAGCCTAGCACTGGCCAAGAGTGAACCACTAAGTAGAATTTCTCAACAGTTTCTTTCAGGTTCTTGCTTGAGTTACTGTCCAGACTTCCCTTGGTGATTCACTGTGACCTGCAAGCCTAGAAAAAAACCTTCCTTTGAGAGTTACTTTGATCATGACAGTTTGCTTTTGGGGGGGAGAGGGGTGCAGCAAACTTTATTGATGGCATTCAAGAGAGTAGGGAGGGCTCCCTAGACCCCTCCTGTTATTATAGGGGTCTGGGATGGAAATTGTGAGGGAGAAGCTCAGTGTTGGGGGCTGAGTTGGGACAGGGACTTTCTCTTGCTCTCAGTGTCCTTGCTGGGGCGGGTGGTTCAGGATTTCTTATTCCTTGGAGGCCACGTAGGCCATGAGGTCCACCACCCTGTTGCTATAGCCGTATTCATTGTCATACCAGGAAATGAGCTTTACAAAGTTGTCACTGAGAGTAATGCCAGCCCCAGTACCAAAGGTGGAAGAGTGGGAGTTGTTGTTGAAGTCACAGGAGACAACCTGGTCCTCAGTGTAGCCCAGGATGCCCTTTAATGGGCCCTCAGATGCCTGCTTCACCACCTTCTTGATGTTGTCATACTTAGGTTTCTCCAGGCAGCATGTCAGATCCACAATGGATACATTAGGGCTAGAAACACGGAAGGTCATGCCAGTGAGCTTCCTGTTCAGCTCTGGGATGACCTTTCCCACAGCTTTGGCAGTAGCAGTGGATGCAGGGACGATGTTCTGGGCAGTCCTACAGTCACCACACCACAGCTTTTCAGAGGGTCCATCTACCATCTTCTGAGTGGCAGTGATGGCATGGACTGTGGTCATGAGCCCTTCCAAGTTGCCAAAGTTGTCATGGATGACCTTGGCCAGGTAGGCTGAGCAGTTGGTGGTGCAGGATGCATTGTTGACGATCTTAAATGAGTTGCCATGTTTCTTGTGGTTCACACCCATCACAAATATGAGGGCATCAACCAAAGGGGTAGAGATGAGGACCCTTTTGGCCACATTCAAATGAGCCCCAGCCTTCTCCATGGTGGTGAAGACACCAGTAGACTCCATGACATACTCAGCACCAGCATCGCCCCATTTGATGTTAGCAGGATCTCGCTCCTGGAAGATGGTGATGGGCTTCCCGTTGATGACAAGCTTTCCATTCTCAGTCTTGATGTTCCATTGAATTTGCCATGGGTAGAGTCATACAGGAACATGTAGACCATGTAGTAGAGGTCAGTGAAGGGGTCATTGATGGCAACAATCTCCACTTTGCCAGAGGCAGAGAAGGTAGCCCTGGTAACCAGGTACCTCATCTGTTCACCATCTTCACAGACCTTCACCATCTTCTCTACGGGACAAGGTTGGCACTGCACGAGAAGACGCAGCTGTCTCTGGAACAGGGAGGAGCCGATCATGCTGTTTTATCACAGCGACAGAAGCACACTAGTTCATAATGAGACTGGACCATCAAAAGTCACCTCACTGGATTGCTTGAAAAACAACACAATCATAAAAATCCAAGTCATCAGTTCTTTATAAGAAAAGGAAAGAAAGAAAAAAAAAACTACAGCACATGTGTTACTCAGATTTCTGTTGCTGTGACAACAAAATACTTAAGGGAAACAGCTTACGTCAAAGGATTTTCTTTTGGCTCTTAGGCCTGAGTTCAGATCAGGCTTCAGTTTTGGCTCCCTTGTTCCAGCATTTTCAGTCTTGTACTGAGGAAGAGCATCATGGCAGAAGCGGAAGTGCGGTGACAAGCTTCTCACTTCACAACAGCCAGGGAGCAGAAAGAGATAGCTAGGCCAGGAGATGAGGGTTAAAGTTGGCTCTTCAAAGACAACCCAGAACCTGTTCCTTCAATAGATCCCATCCTCTGAAGTTCCTCCCCATCTCAGTAGGCCCACAAGCTAGGAACCCATCAGTAGTAAGTCCATTGATGAAATCTTGGCCTTCATGAGCAAGCCAACTCATATAGCTCTCCTCATTGTTGTACTGGGGTGTCAGAAAGACATTTAGTATCCAACTCGTAACAATACATTATTATCTGGGCAACATGTTAAAAAAGGAACAGAGAAAGACATAAGAAGGCTGTACTGGATAGATGTTTCTTTCCTGATTTGCTCACCTTAGGAACTTGAGCCCGACTCTACTTGTCAGGTAGAACCCTCACCTTCTCCTATTATCTGGGTTCAAACACTGCCTCTTGCTGCCTAGCACTGTGAGTTAAGCATATGGCTCCCCTGAGCCTTCATCCTCCCAAGTAAACTAGAAATAATGCTGTCTAGTTTCTGAGCTGCTGAGGGAATTCATTGCGACGGTGTATGCTTAGCCCAATGGTGCTTGCTAAGTGCTCGATAAAAAGTAGACAGCATTATTGATTAACGCTCCCGGAAGGAGTCCTTTAGACACAAACCTTTACCAAGATCAAAAAAGAAAAAAAGTGTATAACTAGAGGGTACACATTTAAACATCTCGCCTAAACATGATCTTGTCTGTGACAAACGATAAATTCTTAACTGAAGAAAATCTCCTGTTAATAATACAAACTACAAAATATTCTCTCTCTCTCTCTCTCTCTCTCTGTGTGTGTGTGTGTGTGTGTGTGTGTGTGTGTTACTTGATATTCACAATCAAGCACAGTGTTTCTTCACATACATTCTTACAGCTATGGAAACCTAAGACAACTCAACAGCCAGCAGGACTGCCTAGCAGAAGGCTAGCAGTCACATCTTTGAGCCGCAGAAGGATCTTCTACTCTCTTCTGTCTTCCCAATCACTGGTGTGTGCGTGTGTGTGTGTGCATGTGTGTGTGTGTGTGTGTGTGTGTGTGTGTGTGTGTGTGTTTCTATGTTTTCTGTGATGCTAGGAAGAGCATACAGAGTCTCTCACATACAAGAGCGCTACCATTTATCTCTACTTTATCCCCTTAGTGTGTGTGTTATAAAACAGAATTCCCCAATGAGGTATTGAGGCCATTAGTGCACAGGGTTCCTATTTAAACCTCTGTGTCCCTCTTTATCAAAGACTTCTTTCTTATGGTGGAAGAAGCAAAAATTAACACTTATTTAAAAATTGAGTTGTGCAGCTGACAAGAAAAGGAAGACAGACAGATGATAGATAGATAGATAGATGATAGATAGATAGATAGATAGATGATAGATAGATAGATAGATAGATAGATAGATAGATAGATAATGATCCATTGACAAGAAAAGGAAGACAGACAGATGATAGATAGATAGATAGATGATAGATAGATAGATAGATAGATAGATGATAGATAGATAGATAGATAGATAGATAGATAGATAATGATCCATTGAACAGAGAAGAAAGAGAGAGAGAGAGAGGGAGGGAGAGAGAGAGAGAGAGAGAGAGAGAGAGAGAGAGAGAGAGAGAGAGAGAGAGAGAGAGAGAGATTAACTCGGAATCCACTCACGGTGCCTGTGCTCTGGTATTCCCATCCTTTTCCTAAAGGGTACATTCTAAGACGGAGGATTCTGACCCTTGTATGACAAAGAAACCTTTTCTTATTAAATAAAATGATGGACATCTGTGCATAGCTACCATAGCTACTGATTTCTGAAAGCAGATTCCTTTCCCTGTTATTCATGTTAATAGAATATATGCACGACAAACTCAGATTTTGGATAGTCTTCCTTGGACAACAGGGTCGTAATCACCAGGGTGCAAAGCTTATGTTTATCACCAGCAGTGTCAGTGATGAACACAGGAGTCTGCATTTCTGAAGAACCCAGCCAATCAGAACACCAGCCACACCGAATCCATGACAACATCTTCACCTAACCAGGAAGCATGGGCTTCCGTGGTCCCCGTTCTCACCAGCCACAGCCTCTATTAGTCTCCAGGGTGATCTCAGACAGCCACGATCTTCCTCCTTATTAACACAGCTGCCGTAATTTATAGCCCTGTCTTGTGCATTCCTTTTGCCAGCTCCACTGTGAATTCTGCCACTGAGCTCAGGCCTAGAGATGTCTGTCTGCACCTTGTCACACTGCTCAAGGTGTGACTGGCTTCCTGTAAAACCCAAGTAACCGACAGAGGGACCACACGAACATTGGCTGTCTCTCTTCCCAGGTCCAATGGTCCCTCCTCCTGATACGCTAACTAGGACTTTATTTTTCCTTAATTTGCTCTCTATATAAAGAATATACTCAACAAAATCATTCCTGCAAAAGTATGAGAAGTATCGTAGGCTAATATGCCCTCAGATTCCTCTCTGCTCAAAGCTTGAGTTAAAATTTAAGTAAAAATAATGTAAGTTTTTTAAAACATTTGTTCAACCCTCTTAATAAAACGAGCGTTTTCTATGAATAAAGTTGAAGAAAGTTGAGTTCTCTACATTACTATCCTGTGTTAATTGAGCCGAAGTGTGCAGCATTTCCCACTTCTCTTTGAACACAAATCCTTCCTTAGAAAAGACCATGTGGTATAACCCACTAGGCAGCATCTTAAGTTGTCTTCTGATTACCACAGATGGCCCCCCACAACCCCTGCATGCCAAGGAACAAGTGTTATTTTTAAAATAAAAACACTGAACTTTCCTGACATATTTTATTGGTTATTTGGGAATTTCACATAAGGCACCCTGATCACACTTGCTTTCCAGGCCTCCCACGTCCACCCCACCTAAAGAGAAGAAGAATAAAGAAAAATATACCAAGTCGGATTTGTGTTGCCCATATACACACTAAAAAATGTAAAATTCAAAGGAAACCAGCAAAACCCTGATGAATTCGGAAAGCTATCCTCACACCCACTTCTCCATCAGTCAGTCCCCGTGAGGCTGTCTATTGTAAAAAACAGACTGAGGAAAAAACAAAATGCCTGCCTCCACTCCTGTCAGGAAAGTGCATCTGCTTCTACTGTTGCTGCTTCTGTCTTCCACAGATGCCAGACTCCAGCTTTTTTGACCTTTGAGCATGAACTGAAAACTAGCAGTTGTCCAGAAATAGACTCTTCCTGGTCTTCTGCATCAGACTAGGGCTACTGGGGCGTTTAGCTTTGCAGACTGAATATTTCTTGAGTTCTCAGACTAGTATGCAGACAGCCATGGTTGGGCTGTCTAGCCCTTACTATGTAAAGGGATCAAGTGAATGTCCTCTTACAACACACACACACACACACACACACACACACACACACACACACACACACACACACACACGGTTTAAATCTCGGTTTGCACCCAGACAAAGCACACCAAGCCAACATGGTTCCATGTGGAGAGGTTTAATGAGAGAAGAATAGAAGAAGAGAGGAGAGACTGGCCATAGGCACATGGGGGAAGGGGTTGGGGATGGGGGAGAGAAGGAACAGGAAGAGGGCACAAGAAGAGGAAAGGCCAGAGAGAGCAAGAACAAGGAGGGGCCAAGCAACCCCTTATATAGTGTCAGGCACAACTGGCTGTTGCCAGGCAACTATGGGGTGGAGCATACCTGGCTATTGCCAGGTACCTGTGGGGGTGGAGCTTAGACAGAATGCCAACACACACACACACACACACACACACACACACACACACACACACACACACACACACACACTCACAATACACTATTCTAAATGTTCTTTTCCTCTAGAGAAACTTGTCTAAGACATTCCATTTCTCCAACAAAACAACCAGCATCCACTCTCAAGCCTACCTGCCCACATCTGTACGGTCAACATCTGCTTTCAAGCCTGCCTACTCACAGCTGCAGCTTCAGCAGGAGCTCAGCCCAAGTTCGAATCCAGTTCCTAAGTCCCGGGAGAAATCACTGCTTCCCCGCCTTCACTCAGGGTCTGCCATGATGCACTGTGCTGTGACCCACAGTAAAGATACCAAAATCGTTACAAGCAGAAGAAAGAATGGTGGCCACCCCTCCCCATACTATTCTCCTTCCTCCTCTGGTTCCTCAGGCTCACTCTGTAACAGCCCTCCCCAGGTACCCTTGTAGCTAAGCACGGCCACATGGCTAAGTTCTGCTGAGAGACGAAAACAGAAGAAACAGAGAGATGAAAACGAAAGCTGAATGGCCACTTCCAGGAAACGTTCTTCCAGGCCTTCCTCTCCACTCTTACCTCCTATTCCATCACGATGCTGAAACTTAGGTGCATCTGAAGTCTAGCCACCATGACAGGCGTAAGGATGAAGGCTGCACCCTAGAGGCAGCACAGGGATGCCCGGGGAGGAGTCTATGTGCTTCCAGTTCTCATGGGGCCTCCGCACCAGGATGGGACCCCCACCTCTTAGCATTCTCACTTTAGACTTCACTCATTTGAGCTTCTCTCTTATGAGTCCTCAAGTCCATCTCATTCATATAGAAGTCAGCTATGGCCAGAGACATATTCTGTGTCACACACGTCATTCTACCGGGCAAGGGAGCAGGGTCCGTACATGCATTCTTTCTCTCCCTCTCGACTGTGGATGTGACTCATTGCTTCAGCTCCCAGCCCCTCTGACTTCCTCTTATGGATACACTACACGCTGGAAGTGCAAGCTAAAGTAAGAGAGCCCTAGCTCCCTTGATACTTTTGTCGGGGAATTTTTATCACAGCAACAGGATTGAAACTGGGACGGACCACAGAGGACACTTCCATGTCACCTGTAGCATGTGCTACTACATAGCTGAAGCCATGCACCAAGTCCTGGCCACCTGGGATTCCCCCATGCTAGTCACCCTCTGTCCCTGAGATCCCTCCTTTAACCAACTGTAAAATGCTAGCTATTCTACCAACTCCTCTCACCCTCTCCTTGTTTGGTTTTATTTCCTCTCTGCCCCTCTCTCTGTTCCCCAATGCTATTGGCTCAGCTTTGAGAAGAGGCTGGCAGAGCTGTCACAGTACACTTACTGTTTTATTTATTGCTCACCGTCCCATGGTGCACTGTCAGAATGGGTATTTTCGTCTCTCCCCTTCCTTTCTTTGTCCTCAAGGCTTAGAAGAGTGTCGGTAGTCGCCTGATAAATATTTGTGAAAGGAATGAATGAGCGTTTCAGACTTGCTGACAGTAAATGCACTCACTGGGCCTGGTCCAGGCAGCAAAGTGACCGGATGCTCTGGGAGGAAATGCTCCCCAGACTGGCAGGCAGGATCTGGATGTCTCTTGTCCAACTAGACAAAGCTGAGGACTTAGGCAATGTTGAGAAGGGGAGAGCCAGGTCTAATGGCTCTCTTTGTGAAAAGACTAATATACCGTTCTTGGTGTTTCTGTAAACCACTAAATACAGAGCTGCTAGGAACAGAGGCCCTGGGGAACAAGCGTCCAGGCATATGGGAAGATGCTGAGGATAATGGCGGGGCAGAGGACCACCAAGTAGAAATAGAAAAGACAAAGCAAGTGTGAAGTGTACCCTTTGCCTTCCAGCAGTTTGTTAAATGGGATCAACAGCCCACCCAGGAGGCTTGCTGATCACAGCAGTGGCTGGGCTCCTAAGTATGGCCCTGATTGATGACAGTACAGTTGCCTGCATAGAGTAGAATCATAATTCTGGTCTATTCATTCAAAATCTAAGACCCAACACTCAAGGCCAGCGTGACTGTCAGATCCTGGTACAGCCTTGCTCCAATGAGACAGCCCAGGACATTCTTTGATTTCTTTGCTTGTGCCTTAAGGGAAGGAGAGATCACCAAGTCTGCTTTCAAGTACATACGGTTATACAGGCTATAGGACTCATGTTCTCAAGACACTGGGAGTAGTTGTTCACAGTTGTGCCTGTTTATAATTTCCAGTCTTTAAAAAAGGCCCTGCAGCTACCTTCTGTGCTGTGGCATGCAAATTAGGTAGTCACTTGTGCAGATCTGTAGCAGGCTCTCCCAGACCTCACACAATATCTCTTGTGTTCATTCACTGCTTCCTTTCCTTCTGGGGATATGGAGATGCCTTTGCTCAAACTCACCTGGGACCAGAAGTCTTAATTTCTTCTCTGTGATAGAAATTCTCTAGGAAATCAACTTAAGGGAGAAAGGGTTTCTGTTGGCTCCAAGGCGGAGCACTCAAGGCACCAGAGGCTTAGACGAGCTGGTCCCATAGGCCCACAGTCAGGAAGCAGAGAGCAATGAACACCCACGTTCAGCACATTTTCTCCAATTCACGCAGTACAGAATCTCCACCCAGGAACTGTGCCAACCTATAATTAGGACAGGCCTTCCCATATGGATAAACCTAATCAAGATGTTATCTCCCAGCCATTCTCAGAGTCTAATCTTAATCTAGATGATTCCTCCCAGGTGTGCCCAGGGCCTTTTCTCCTAAGAGATTCTAAACTGTGTCAAATTGACATTTGGTACTAAGTATTACAACACTAACCACCACAACTCCACATTTCATTCACTAGATACCCAAATATACTGCTATTCCTTTTACTTTTAGAGTTTAGAATATAATTACATTATTCCTTCCTTTTCTTCCCTCCAAACCATAGATCTCTTCTTGTTCTCTTTCAAACTGTGGCCTCTTTATTTTTATTAATCGTTGTTACATACATATGGTTCTCTCTCTCTCTCTCTCTCTCTCTCTCTCTCTCTCTATATATATATATATATATATATATATATATATATATATTGCATATTGACTGGTCCTAGCTACTCTCTAAAACTGTAGATCAGTATCCCCTAATCCTCTTTTTTAAAGCTTTATTTATTTATTTTATGTAAGTATACCATCTCTGTCTTCAGACACACCACTAGAGGACATCAGATCCCACTAGAGATGTTTATGAGCCACCATGTGGTTGCTGGGAATTGAACTTAGGACCTCTGGATGAGTAATCAGTGCTCTTAACTACTGATCCATCTATCTCTTCGACCCCTCTTTAACTCTCTTAATCTTGTATCTTTTGTACCTGAAAAACCAGTAACATGTGGGTGATGTTGCCAAGTTCTGCCATCAGTTCAAGATGGAGTCTCTACCTGGAGGGATTTTGTCCTATTGTCTCAGTGCACCAGTTTCTCTTCAGTGTTGTTGATCTCTTGAACAATTACAACTGTTTTCTTAGCACCTGCCTGGGTGATCTGTTTTGAAACTCGATATACCAAGCAAATTCGTCTAATATCTTTAAATTTACCTTGATGAGTAAAATGAAGCCAGATTCCAAAAAATATCATTTAGACAGCTCTGAACCCAGTCCTTGGTCATATCTGAAACCTTGGGAGCCTGATCTCCTCTGTATATGGTTCTCTCAGCATTGTTATCTCTCAACTTTCCATGAGAATCACCCATTAAACCCTGATTCCAGCATGCTAGGGCTTTTAATCTATGAAACATTTCCGAGAGCCTATAAAGCACATTGCCAGGGTTATCATTGTCACGGTCCCACTCCTGGTACTAACTACCTTAGCCATGGCCCCACTTCTGATACCAATTGCTTTAGTCTATTTTCCTGTTGCTGTAATTTTTTTTAAAGACAAAATCAACTTAAGAGAGAAGAGTTCAAGTTATGGGAAGGAAGGCAAAGCAGCAGGAATTTGAAGCAATTGGTTACATTGTGCCCATGGTCAAGAGAGAACAATCCAATGAGTGTCAAATGCAGCCTATCTTGTCCATTTTATAGAGTCTAGGTTCCTAGCAAGAGCTCTGAAGCCACCACCTACTGATTTCCCCAATATGAACCTTAAGGCACTGCAGTATCAGAGGCTAAGGGTTATTCCCCAAAATAGCTATAAGGGAATTTTAAAAGTGCTGTATTTTGACCATAATCATTTTGGGATAAGAACAACGAAATGGGAAACATTGGGAGAAAAGTCAATAGACACTGCAATACAGGAAGACCAGCTGTCTCAGCCTTTCGTAATTCCTTGACTCACGAGACAGGAGTTATTACTATTTCTTGCTGACTGATTGGAATTTTCTGATTGTTATACACAACGGCACATGAGACCAGAGTGTGGTCAACATGGCCTGTCAGTAACATGGAGCTTCAGCTAAGACTACCTCACACATATTAACATGCTTGGCTCCTTGATTCGTTGGTTATTTTCCTTTTCCTAGGACAAAATACCAGACAAATGCAACTCGAGGAAGCATGGGTTCATTTTGGCTCACAGTTTGAAGGTGCAGCCTGTTGCGGCAGGGGAAGCAAGGTAGGAGCATGCGTAGCAGCCTGTCACGTTGCAGCCAGTCTTGAAGCAGGGAAAGATGAATGTGAGTGCTCAGCTTGCCTTCAGGTTACTTTATAAAAACCTTTTTTAAATTTCGGTCTAGGTCCCCAGTCTATGATGTGGTGCCCCCCACATTCAGGCACAGACCTGCCTACAGGTCTATCTCCCAAGTGTTTCTAAATCCAACTGAATTGCCAAGATTAACCCAAAAGGATATGTAGGAAGCTCGGTGGAGAGTCTGGCACTCCAAAACAAGCAAATCACTTTTAAGAATTCTATCCCTGAAGCGTCTGCTTCGGTTCTTTTGACCTATGTGCCCCAACTATTGTCTTCCTTTCCTCCAGAGAACTGATCTCATTCTCACCCACTGAGTCACAGGGTATGTGTTCTCCAGCGCTCAAGCTCAGCAGTTTAAAACAATGAACCCCCATTCTGTCATGGATGGACTCCCACCCTATGAAGTTTCCCTGGCTTGGAGATTTGCATATGGCTGGGCTATTGTTCTGGCTCAGGACTGATCATGATGTCATGGTAAGCAGTCAGCCAGGGTTCCCAGACCCAGAAGGCTTGGCTGGGATGCAGGATCTGCCTCCAGGATGGGTCAATTACATCCATAGGCTACATAATGCTCTAAGGCAGAAGGCCTCAGTGCCTTACTTTCTCACTGGTGACTTCAGAGCAGGGCACTGGCTTCCTTTAGACGGAGCAAACTATGTTTCAGAATTGCACACAACTTTTCTTAGAATGTTCTAATGAAGTCAGGGCTCCGTAAGAGCAAGAATACCAGAATATGGGGATTACTGTGGGCAGTATGGAGTCTACTCAAATCAGGGAAATGATTTATTTTTTTTCCTGGCTGACAAATAGACAAGTGGTCTGTAAGCTTCATGACAATGAGAATGTGGCCGTTAGCGTCACACCTGTGACGCAGGGCCAAGCCCACACCCTCACAGATAAGAGCTGCTCAAAAAATATTCTAGAGTAAATGATAAGAATTCTTTCTGTACCGAAGAATGGATACAGAAAATTGGTTCATTCACCCAGTGGAATACTACTCAGCCATTAAGACAAGGACATCATGAATTTTGCAGGCAAATGAATGGAACCAGAAAGTATCATTCTGAGTGAGGCAACCCACACCCAGAAGGACATGGATGCACTCACTTATAAGTGGATTCTAGCCATAAAATACAGGATGCTCATGCTACACTCCACAGACCCAAGGAATTTAATCAAGAAGGGAGTGCCAAGCAAGAGTGCTAGAATCTTACTTAGAAGGGGGAATAAAATAGTTGTAGGAAGCAGGCAGAGGGAGGGAACTGTGTAGGGGAGGGGATGGGGAGAGGAATGGTGGGGGGGCACTCTGGATCAGATGTGGGGAGAAACAAGAGAGAGAGCCAGAGGGCCAGGAGAGTGAATAAAGATCTACAGCTGGCAGGACTAGGGAGAACAGGGGGCATCTCTAGGACATGACAGAGACATGGGGTAGGTATGCTCCCAGGAGTCGATGGGGGTGACTTTGGCTGAGATGCATAGCCGTGGGGATATAGAACCTGAAGAGGCCACCTCCTATAGCCAGGAAAGATCTCCAGTGGAGAGATAAGGACACCAATCTACCCACAAAACTTTCGACCCTAAATTTGTCCTGTCTGCAAGATATGCAGGGACAAAGCTGAAGCAGAGACAGAGGGCATAGCCAACCAATAACTGGGTCATCTTGAGACCCATCCCATGGGTAAGCACCGATCCCTGACACTATTAATGATATTCTGTTATGCTTCCAGACAAGAGCCTAGCATGACTGTCCTCTGAGAGACTCTAGCTAGCAGCTGACTGAAACAGATGCAGAAACCCACAGCCAAACATTGGATGGAGGTCAGGGACTCTTATGGGAGAGTTGGGGGAAGGACTATGGGCCCCAAAGGGGATAGGAACTCCACAGGAAGACCAACAGAGTCAATGAACTTGGATCCCTTGGGACTCTCAAAGACTGAACCACCAACCAAAAAGCGCATACGCGAGCTGGACCTAGGTCCTCTGCCCATATGTAGCAGATGTGCAGCTCCATGGTCATGTGGGTCCCCCAGCAATTAGAGTGATGGCGTCCCTCAAGCTGTTGACTTGGAATCTTTTCCCCTGGCTTGACTGCCTGGTCTGGCCTCAGTGAGAAAGGATGTGCAGAGTCTTAGTGTCCAGGGTGGGGGAGAAACCCAGGGGTGTCTCCCTCCTCAAGGGAGGAGTGGAGGGGTATAGGGGAGAGCCTATGTGAGGGGGAAGAAGATGGGGGGAGTAGCAACTGGGATGTAAAGTGAATAAATAAACAAAGTAATGTGGAAAAGGAAAGGATTCTTTCTGTAGAATCTGTCTCTGCAGGCTCATTCCATGAATTATAAAAGGGACACTTCATGGGGAATGGGACAAATTTAAAACAGCTGAGAGAATAGAAACACATCTTTACTAATGTTTATAGAAAGATGCAATCCGTAGAGTTATTTTCACAGTACAGAATGTGGTCAAAAGCCTGGTCAGATGCAGGCACCGGGGATGGGGAGTGTGACTCACTGGACTGTTCTTGCTCAACTTGGCTACATCTGGAACTAAGATTCCAAAAGAAGGAGCACCCCTGTGAGGGGCTTCTGCTTAATTCGTAATGGGAAGATCCACTTCTAATCTGGATGTCTGCGTTAGGAAGACACACCTTTAATCCAGATCTTTTGAGCTGGGAAGCGTACCTTTAATGTGGGCCACACCCTATGTAGGAAGCCTATTAGAGACAAGAACAAAGACAAGCTCTTTGTTCTTCCCCTGCTTGCCCTCCCCTCACTAGCAAGTCCATTCCTTCACTGGCATTGGAGCTGACTTCTTCAGGATTCCAGATGATCCTGAGGACCAGCTGAGACCTCCGGCCTTGTGAACTGAGCAGCTACTGGGTTCTTGGACTTTCGGTTCACAGCCAGTTCATTTATAAGCTGGACTGCAGCTTATACATAATCCCCAAATCTATCTTTAGAAAGAAAGAAAGATAGATAGAGGATAGTTAGATAGATAGATAGGTAGGTGAATAGAAAAGAGAGAGACATGGACATTTACTAGAATATATATATAGAGAGAATTATAACATTTATAAATTTATTAAAATATATTTATAATTATATAATATGTTATTATATATAATCATTATATAACATATATTATATAATGGTATATATTATTATGTACTAGTATATATTATTTTATTATATGTAATATGTTTTATAAAATCTGTATTTTATATGATATATTATATGTTATATAATACAATATATTTTGTATTCTGTATATATAATTGTAATAAATTATATATAATATATCATAAAATATATTTAAATATATCATGTGTATATGTTACATATTAAATAAATAGTGTATATTTTAATAAATATATAAATATGTGTGGTATATTTATTTTAAATATAAATATATTATATTATATATTATGCATTATACATTAGAGAGAGAGATCTGTTCACCTTGCTATCACAGTACTTCCCACTGTTTTGGGCACCGGGCACACAGCAGCAGGTGGAGGACGGGGTTCACCTGTTCACATGCACTGCACCTGCTTTGCTTCTAGGATGATTCCAGGTGGTAGAAATGCAACAACAGAAACAGGGAGCAGTTTCCCTGTCCCCTTATCCCTGGTGATGGCACTTCTTGCTCATCCTAAGTCACTCTGAGAGAAACACTGGGAAGAGCTGTGCTATTCATGGAGCCCTTCCCATGTGCACCCAGTTCCTGTACAGAATGGCAGGTGTGTTTCCAATATCAGCCTAGCGGGCCCCAGGAGACTCCCAGAGGCAGGAAGTATAGCTAATCTCCACCTCCGGTCTCCTGCTCTGTGTCCCAGCTCCCATGCTCCATTCATTGCCCAGATGAGCTGCTGCTGCAGAAGGCATCTTCCGCTTCTGGCTGTGATGTATTTAAGCATCGCCACACACCTCAGATGGACCTTAAGAAGGGTAAGTGTTCAAGCACAGCTGGTATGGGAGGAAGACGTGAGATACAGACAGGCAGGTGGCGGGTGTGTTATCAAGCAACTTCCCACAGTGTGATTGCAGCCCTGTGCTCTGGGAACCTCGAAGCCACCTGGGGCCATGCCAAGCAGTCATTCCACAAAGGTGTAAAAGTGCCAGGTACTTCTCTGACAGCCCCACAGCCAGGGCTCAGGTGGGGCAGGGGCTTTCCTGGCATCTCCAGCTATCTAGCATACGGTGGAGGTGCAGATGGTGACAGCATGAGGTCTGCAGGTGACATGGGCATGTAGGACCCAAAAGGTGACAGCAGGGAGACTGCAGACAGCTCCTGCTGCAACACTTGCACAGACGAATCCCGCTCGTTCGTTTACTCGATGCCTATTTACCTACCAGCTGTGCCAGGCAAACCTCCTCACCTAGAGATGGCAAGCTAGACTTTGGTGATCTTACATGGAGAATTCCCTGCTTTCTTCAGAGACCAGTGCTTCGGTGATTTATTTCAGCACAAGTAGTCAAAAGATGCCTTCTCTGGGCTGGGTAGACTCCACGCCTTGCCTGTGTGGTCAGTAGTGTCTCTAACCCCATCCTCTGAGAGGCCAGAGGTCAAGCATTCCCTGTTACCACAGTAGCGCTCTCTCTCCTAAAGCCAAGTCACCCGAGCCCTCTCCACAGGAGCTTAAAGCTAGAAAACTGGAAATAGGGCTTCATTTCCTCATCTCACAATGTGACGAGTATCTCTTGTCGGGCTGACACACCTAGAGTCACCTGGAAAGGAGGTTCCAGTGAGGGATTGTCTACATTGGATTAACTGCAGCCATGTCTGAGAGGGATTGTCTAAATTAGTGGAGTAAGAACCAACTCACCATATACCTATACCTATACCTATACCTATACCTATACCTATACCTATACCTATACCCATACCCATACCTATACCTATACCTATACACATACACATACATACATGTATGTATACCTATTATACACATATGTACATGCACATACACATACATATATACACATACACATATACATACATACATGTATGTATACCTATTACACACATATGTACATGCACATACACATACATATATGTATTATGTGCATACCTGATATGTGTAAGAGTTGAGAAGCAGAGCTGAGCACAAGCAAGTGAGCATGAATGCACACACACATTCATTTCTCTCTGCTCTTAACCGTGGGTGTGATGATGCTGACTGTTCTAAGCTCCTGCAGCCTCAGTTCCCCTGCAGTGATGGACTGTAACCCAGAATGGAGCTGAAATAGCCCCTTTCTCCCGTAAGGTGCTCTTTGTTGGAGGGGCTTGATCACAACAACAGAGATGGAGCTGCGACACACACAGACAGCCCAAAGAATGTGGATTACCTCCCTAAAGCAATGCTCGCCATGTCTGCAACCTCAGAGTCCACCTCAACTGTCTGTCCTAGGGAGCTCTCTGCTCACTACCCTTCAATTCCTACTATTCCGTGTGTCCCGTCCCTCACTCACAGCAGCTAGTCTAAGACATAAAGAACAGACAGAGCCTTCCAGATCAGAGCAAACAGTGACATTGCATGAGGCGGAGTTTGTCCTAATTGTGAGAAGGCGCACTGACATTAGCTGTCAAATGTGGTGTGTGGGAGGCCCAGAGCCAGCTGCAGGGTATGCCAGCTCTCCACGACTGTAGCGAAATACTCCAGATGATTCAATGATAAAGGTTTGGCTCACCGCTTTGAATATTCTCATCCTGGGTCAGTTGGCCCTATGTCAGAGTCAGGGCAACCTGTGAGTTGGCAGGGACATGGATCAAAACAAGGGGGAAGCCAAGAGTGGGGAAGGAAGGGTCCTCGCCACCCGTCCAGGACATACCTCAGTGACCTAGCATTCCAGAGAAGCCGGATATCTTTTCATACATTGCCAATTCTTTTGTTGGTTTGTTTGTTGTTTGTAGTTTTGAGACAGTTTCTCCGTGTACCCTGGTTGTCCCAGAACTCACCCTGTAGACCAGGCTGGCCTCAGACTCAGATCTGCCTGCCTCTGTCTCCCATATGCACCGATGGTCCCACCAAGACCCAGCATCAATTCACATTTCTTGTACGAAATTTCCCTTCGTGTTGCTTTCCCGATTCTGACTGGGCCTTTTCTCTGCTCACTTTGTTTGCCTGTCAGACAAATTCCAAATATTTTCTCCTGTGTTTATCCAGCATGCAAATTTGTAGCATCTTGCACCATTCACAGATTTTGATCTTATCATTGTTTTATTTTGATTTGTTTTGTTTTAATTGATGATAATGTTGCATGAATAATCCTAACCATGGCGCTGGGCCAAGAATTGTTCTTAGCTCAGTGTCCTAATCAAATTGGTTTTGTTTCCTTCAAGTGTGAAGAGATCCATTTGCTTTTCTGAGGAAGGAATTAGTTAAATTAACCTTGAAGGGGAGGCATGAGTCATCACTCCAGAAGCTGCTCCTCAAGGATGGGGAGGTGAGGGAGGGCAAGTCCCCCGAGCAACTCCTGTATCTGCTGACAGGAGCCCCTCAGCTGCATCCTCCACTGGCTCAGCCTCAGTTTTCTGCTATCTCCCCATACCCGATCTCTTACGAAGGTCCTTCTGAGGCTGAGGTGACAGTTCCATCAATAAAGTACTTTGCTGTTTAAGAATGAAGACCTGAGTTCGGATCCCCAGCACCTACATAAAAACAAAGAAACAAACTGAATTATGGGCACATAGCTATAGTCCCAGCACTGGGGAGGGAGTGGAAGGGGAGCTTCTGGGGCTTGTTGGTCTCTAGACTAGCTGATGAGTTCCCAGTTCAGCGTGAGACTGTCTCAAAGAATTAGGTGGAAAGCAATTGGGAAGACAGTCAATGTCACACATGATGCGGGCCCACAAATATGCATCTATGAGTATGTACACACACACACACACACACAAAGTAAAAAGCTAAATGATAACAATTTTTAAAAATGAAAGCTCTTTGTCATGTCTCCCCTTCTGGTAGGGACTGGTGTCTCCATGGCAAGTAACAAGTCAATCATGACTTCCAAACTACCAACCACCTACAAGACCAACAAGCAATCATGGTAGCCTTGCAGCTCACATGAACAAGCCACCATTGTGCTCCACTGAGACCCTGCTCTTAGACTCCAGAGGATGTGGGCAACTCAAGCCCCCTTCTCTCATGGCCAAGGAGGAATCTATTTGCCTTCTCGTTCAAATATCCCAGACATTGCTCCCACGACTTGGGAATCAAAACACTCACCTGGGAAACCACAAGGATGCCATTGGGCACATCAGAGACTCTAGGACTGTCCCCAATCCCACTGGCTTTTAAAATCTCTTTATTATTGTTTCATGGAATTCCTGTATTACTGAATGTAGCTTGAATAAGGTAGATTTGCAAAAATACTTCTAGTCTAGGTTAATCTCAGTACTAGGAAGATGGATAGAAGATTCTCAAGTTCAAGGCTAGCCTGGAATACAATGAGTTTTAGGCCAGCCTGGGATACAGTGTGAGACTCTGTCTCAAGAAATATATATATACATATACATATATATATACATATATATATATATATATATATCTGTCCCCAAAGGTTCTCTATTACTGATGTTTGTGCTATAGTTGTTTGAAAAGTTTTATAGTATTTTTAAAAACATTCAATAGGTCTCTTTATTGCCCACTGAGAAAAATTCACCCCTTCAAAACCAGAAGCAAACATTCATCCTATGAACACTGACTCTCACATGCTGTGGCTAATCAGCCATGGCTGAAGTCCCGTATCCATAGCCTTTGAAGTGTGACTTCCCCACCCCACCCCCATCCCTGCCCCCTGCTCTTAAATTTGACTGCCTAGCCAACACAGTGTGTCAGGAATGACATGGTGTCTATTCTGACGATAGACCTCATGAAAGTCATAATACTACATGCTAACAAGCGGTGCTACAATCATCCAGGAAGAGATTAGCAGTGAGGGATTGTCTAGATCAGGTTGGCCTATGGCCATATCTGTGTGTGGGGGTGAGGTGGGGGTGTCTTTGTACGACAAGACCCTGCCTAAAAATGGCAGCACCCTAGGCCTTAGGCTGTATAAGAGTAAGAAAAGCTGGGGTTGGGGATTTAACTCAGTGGTAGAGCGCTTGCCTAGCAAGCGCGAGGCCCTGAGTTCGGTCCCCAGCCCGAAAAAAAAAAAAAAAAAAGAAAAAGAAAAAGAAAAAGAAAAAAAAGAGTAAGAAAAGCTGACCAAAAGCATGTGTGCTTTTGAGCTCTCTACTCTTGACTGTGTATGGGATGTGACCAGGTTCTTGTCTTGACATCCCCACCACGATGAACTATGACATGGGATTATAAGCCAAAGAGACCCTTCATCCTTATTTGCAGGTGGCCAGTGGAGTGGAGGGGGGTGGGGAGAGAAGTGAAAGCCAGACCAGAGGTTCTACCACATCGATGGGGTGGGTCAAGTGAGGGGGTGGGTCAGCGAGGGGGTGGTCAAGAGAGGGTTAACTGAAGTTTATAAAATTGATTCAAAATAAATCTTTTATCTTCGTAAATTTATTGTCTAGGCATTTTGTTATGGTGCTGGAGGGCTGGCTAGACCAAAAGGAACCTCATCCAAGCTCAGTAGAGCCATCAAGCTAAACCCAGCTCAGATCACAGAATACCCAGTCAACCGGCAGTCTGGAGCGTCGGTCGCTGGCATATGTCTGTAATCCCAACACTCAGAGGCTGAAACAGGAGATTTGCAGCAATTTCTATACCCGGGCTACCTGACTGAGCCTTGACCTATAGAATATGGCACTGTTTCAAAGAATAAAACCTTACAGATAAGGGTTATTGATATAGATGGTTGAGAGATTTATATCAATGCTGAACATTCCAGGGGTAAAATCATAGCCCAGGTTCACAAGACTGACACTTCCAGCCTAGCAGGGTTACAGACAGACAAAGCAGCAGGTAGGATATGGCCCCTGAGAAAACCGCACATGGCATCCTTTTAACAAGAGGGATGCCTTGGCGGGTTAGAGGCAGAAGAGATTTCCCAGGTGTTGGGAATAAACATGCAGTAGGACAAGGATCTGCTAGACCGACACAGGGATAATGTCTTAGTCGGTGTTTCTATTCCTGCACAAAACATCATGACCAAGAAGCAAGCTGGGGGGGGGAGGGTTTATTCAGCTTACACTTCCACATTGCTGCTCATCACCAAAGGAAGTCAGGATTGGAACTCACACAGGGCAGGAACCTAGAGGCAGGAGCTGATGCAGAGGCCATGGAGGGATGTTACATACTGGCTTGCTTACCCTGGCTCACTCAGCTTGCTTTCTTATAGAACCCAAGACTACCAGCCTAGGGATGGCACCACCCACAAGGGGCCCTCCCTTCTTGATCACTAATTGAGAAAATGCCTTATAGCTGGATCTTATGGAGGCCTTTCCTCAAGGGAGGATCCTTTCTCTGTGATGACTCCAGCTTGTGTCAAGTTGACACACAAAACCAGCCGGTACAGATAAGCATTATAACCATGTGTGTGGCCTCTTCATAGTTTGAAGCAGACATGGTAGAGGCATAGTGTGGTTAAAAGTGTAGCTGTGCATCCTGGTGGCCCCAGCTGCTGTCCCCTGGTAGAAACTGAGGATACTCATTCCAGCTTTCCAGTCCCTGGTTTTGCACGCAAGGCATCTATCCGGGCTCCAGGAGTCTGCACTTCTAACTGAGAGCATCCTGGTGGTGTTGACATCGTTGTCACAGCATCACAGGTGCCATGGTCGAGAGCTGGGGTCTGGACTCCATCAAAGGAGCTTAAAAATGGAGGCCAGGAGTCTTCAAGCTCTTTGCCCTGACACTACATCCTCACCTACCTAAATCCCAAACTGTCCATTTTGAAACCCATGAAGTGGGGGATGGATCTGAGGTGCATCCCAGATAGGTGGGAGGAGGGAGGAGTGTTGAGCTAAGGCCTAGGGCTTCCTCAGCTGGGCTTAAGGAAACTCCTTCTCACTGTTACCCTGCTCGTTCCCAGGCTACTAGAGGGTGGCTGGCAGAGAGGGGTGAACAGGTAGGAGGGGCCTGCCTCTGAGTTTTAATCGAAAGGTGATATCTTTCCTGAGAAAGGTCACACAGCCTGAGCAGCAATGGATCCCTGTGTAGGAATGGCCCTTAGGGCAGTGGCAGAGGGAGGGGGGAGTGTGTTGGTGAGATAGATGATCCTGAACACAGAAGCCGCTAGTAAGGCTCCCAGTATCCCCTGCACACATGTGGAACGGCAGCAGGGAGCTCATACAAGAAAGAGGTCACAGCCCTTCCTTCAGCCAAGCCAGACTTCGGGAGCCTTTAAATCAGGGCTGGCCATCGCTCTCCCATACTGAACTGCATAGATGCCATGTGGGTGTCTAAGGGCGTCATACCCAAGGCAGCCAAGTAGACTCCTGCTCCACTTGCCCTACACACCCCATTCTCCTCCGTCTCTGTCCCTTTCAGAAAAGGAAACAATCCTGGTTAGGTTTTTGTTTAACAAAGGGTTGCATCTTGAGAGAAAATAGAATCTCGGTTGAGAAAATGCCCCCAGCCTATTGGCCTGTAGGTAGGCCTATGGGACATTTTCTTCACCAGTGATCGACGGGCAAGGGCCCATGCCACTGTGATGGCAAGTGGCCCTGGAAACTATATATAAGAAAGCAGATGGAACAAGTAAGCCATGAGGAACAAACCAGTAAGAAACCTTCCCCCATAGACTCTTCTTCAGAACGCACCTCCAGGCTTTGAGTCCCTGCCCTGGCTTCCCTCAGTGGACACTCACCAGAGGTATGTAAGACAAATAAACCATTTTCTCCCCACATTTCCTGGTTTTGTCACAGCAACAGAAGCCCCGAATTTGTCCAAATTGTCTACGTTTTCCTACTCCGGTTACAATGCCTTCTGTGCCTCTATGTGGTCCTAAGATCGGTTGACTGAGGTAGAAACAATGAGAACCTTGCTTACTGATGGTTGTCCAAGACGTGCAGGCACCACCCAGGAGTGGACAGCTGCAGCATTGCACCCTTTTGCAGGGACAACCCTGAACGACAGCAGTGAAGGGACAGCTTCACAGTGGCCAGAGCTTCAGGCAGAACACATGGTCCTATGATATTTTTGGAAGGAGAAAGGGCCAGATGTTCCATTGTTCACTGATTCATGGACTGTAACCAATGGATTGGCTGGTTGGTCAGAGACTTGGAAAGAGCATAATTAGAGAACTGATGATAAAGACATCTGGAGAAGTGTGTGGCTAGATCTCTCCAAATGGGCAAAGGACGTGAAGATACTTGTGTCTCTGTAAATGTTCACTGAGAGGTGACTTCAGCAGAGGCGGAATTCAGTAATCAAGTGGATAGGATGACCTGTGGGCAGTCACCCTCTTTCCCCAGACACTCCTGTCATTGCCCCATGAGCCGTGAACAAAGTAGCCACGGGGACAGAGGTGGAGGTTTGTGTGGGTTCAACAACATGGATTTCTACTCATCAAGACTATCCTGGCTACGGCGGCTGCCGAGTGCCAGGTCTGCCAGTAGCAGAGACCAACACTGCACCCCAGATATGACACCGTTTCCCCGGGGAACATAGTACTGATGCCAAGATCCCTCAAGGTACAAGGGAAGCTAAGTCCGAAGCCTTGAGTTCTGTCTTTCTTGGCTTCCTCCTTTCCTCTCCTCTTTCTTCTTTCTCCCCCTCCTCCTTTCTATCCAGCCCTTCAGCAAATCCTGTCACGCAAGGGAGCCTGATCTCATGCACCTCTCGTGCCTGACTCCACTGTCACCCTGTGTCAAGTCCTCATCATGTCTTGCCCAGATCCACCTCCTTCCTCCTTGCACTGTGTCTCCTCTACTCTTCTCCCCACATGGCTGCCATGATGTCTCGTTCCCCCACAAAAGCCTGACCATGACATGATCTGTTTCAAAGGCCCCTGACTCCTATCGCCTTCCACAGCCCTGCTAAGCCCTCTCCAGCAAGTTCCAAGCCCCTTTCCCCCTTTTTCCTGTTTCACTTCTCTTCTGTCACGGACCCCTTGGCTGTGCTGGCGACTCCAGGCACACATCTCAGGACCTTGGTGTCCACTGGATCCTAATGTCATGCCATGCCCTCCTCATACAACCTCTATTCCACCTATCCACACAGCTCCTTGCTTCCTCAGCCACCAGGGAGAACCCAGAAGCTCATTGGCTCTCACAGAGTTCTGTACCATCAAAGCTCAGGGTTTACCATTATATTGAACTGTGCCCTCCCACCACTGGCCATTGGCCATCGAGTCCAGGAAAGACTGTCCACCTATGAGTGAGTGGAACCACTTGAGGTTTTCTTCCTCACTCTTTCCTAGAAGTAAAATGCTTACTCACACTAGAACTGAAGTTACAGATGGTTATGAGCCACCATGTAGGTGTTGGACACCAACCCCAGGTCCTCTGCAAGAACAGCAAGTGCTCTTCATCACTGGTCTGTCTCTCCAGCCCCCTGAAGTCAACAAGTTTTGACGAGGATTGGAGAGTGCAGGGAAGAGTCCCAGTTTCCAGCATCGTCTGGGGAACCGTATCAGGGAGTCCAGCCCAAGAGTCAAGTTCATCATCTGAACCACGTGTCAGAGCACCTAACACAAGCTACTTGTTTTTCCCTCTGGCTCTCGGGACTTCTGAGATATCCCCTTTGGATGGTGTCACAGCTCTGTGGCTCAGAGGCAGCTCTCAAGTGCCCTTCTCCAGCAGGGCTCTGCTGTCAGGAATAATGAATGGGCGGTTGAGAGAAGAGCGAGTTATTTGGCTAAGTGCTGGAGTCCCTAAGTGCAGGGAGAGCAGATGACAAAGTGCCGCCCTCTGCCTGGGGGCAAGGTCTTTGGCTGAGGGTGGCCTTGGCTAGTTAATAAAGTGCATTCAGGAAGATGACTCTCCAGACAGGGACCGGAAGGGGTCATCTGAGAGCTTCGGGGGCAGCAAAGCATGCCGAAAACTAGCTATTGAACGCACCCAAAGAGCCCAAATGTATGTTTTTATAACCACCTAAGGCGGAAGTACTGTTTCTAAAACACAAATCAATAATACATCATTTTCAGCCAACGATCCATAGCGTATGAATGTCAAAATCCAGAGGTGTGGGAGGCGTCAGAAGTGGGAGTTTTCATTCCCACTGAAGGTTTTCATTCCCACCGAAGGTTTCGGTCCCCGGCTGAGGAAGCTGCCACGCTCAATGCGCAGATCATGCTCCCTGCGCGGATCGTTCCGCTCATTTCTTAATCACGTGAGCAACGGAGAGTGAAATTGAGAAACTCCTCCGAGTGTCCATGGGCGACCTAGTGAGGGCCTAGCCACCCAGCCCTTCTTAAAGCACAGAATAAAATGTGTACACCCCAAACACAGGCGACCTGTATACTCTCAGATGCTAAGAGTAAGTGCGCATGAGCACAGATGTGTGGGGATGGGGAGGGGGCGGGTTCCAGGCTGCAGAGTTCTAACTCACATGACTCCATCTGCCTTTATTCTACACAGAAGACCTGACCATAAAGCTTGGCTCTGGGTGTACGTGCTTATTCACGTTTAAACAAAACAACATTTTACATATGTGTGTTTATATATAAAAAAAATATATGGGTCTACATGATCACTAGCATTAAGAGGAAACATTTTATACATATATGCTGTATTTTATAAATATATATAGACACATATCTCTCTACATTTAGTATATATGTGTTTATGTATGCATATGTATATATGTACACACATACAGATATATGGGGAAATCAATTTATTTGTAGTTTTAGAACTGGGAAGAGAAGAATCCTTTACCTGTCTGTCATGACTATGATGATGTCATAACTCATAGAGGAACCAGAGTAAAACCAGGGAACACACAGATGTGTGGTCAGCAGCCCTGGAACCTTGGGGGGGGTAGTCTTCAGGCTTGGGGATTATTCATTCTCCAAGTGTTGGGGCTCCTGGCTGAGTCATTTCCTCCTCCAGACTGATAAATCCTTCGGGTTCCTAATCCCTAGGGCCTCTTGTCTGTTCTGTGGGTCTGAGAAATTTGGGGAGCTGTACCCTCTGGTTATCCAGCTACCATTGAATTAACATGTAGGTCCCATCAAGGGCACTTGACGCACATCGGTGGGAAAAGGAGACACCACCTGTGCCCAGAAGATACACTGGTGAGCAGACACAAGCAGGAGCCAAGGGTGGGGGAGACCTACCTGCCCTCCAAATCCATTTGCATAAGATAAAGAGGACTCTGTGATTTCTTCAGCTGAGTCTCTACCCTGGCATTCTTGACACTTTCCCCTTGACTCTGAGTGAACCTTTTTCCTCAGAGTCATGGCTGACTGGATTCATTCCATGCATTGGTCTTGGATAGTGGGGGATGGGTGTGCCCCTTGGTCATTCTCGTCCCACTGTAAAGAAAGGGCCTCTTTCTTCCATAAATTGAACAACAAAAGGCACTTAGAAATAGTAGCCCTTTAAGTTTGGATCACATGTATAACCCCAGCATCTGGGACAAAGACAGAATTACCCCTATTTAAGGCCAGCCTGGGTTATAGAGCAAGACTATCATCTCAAAAGAAACTAACCACCAAGAACAAAAAGAGTGGACATTCAGTTATGTTTTCCTGGAGTCCAGTATGGCCAGTACCTCAGGCCCACTGCTGCAGGACTGAGACAGATCTTAACGACAAGGAACTGATTTGTCTATAAAGCAGGCTCCATTCTGTCAGGAGATCTCACGAGTCCTCTGCTCCAATCCCATCCCCAGGGAAAGCATATTACTGCTCATATAATAAATGGAGGTGGGGGGAATTCGTAAACAAGTTAGGGATCATCTCAAAAGTTCAAAGTTAATTCTTTCCTGGAGTTCGATTTCCGTGAATTCTCATCATCCGGAACGTCGAGGACTGCACTTAAATGTCGAATTGCACTGCCTTCATTTTGTCTGTAGTCATCACTTCTTCAGGATGCCTTGAATGTGTGCAGTAGACGTGCAGACCGTGAGGACTACAGAAATAACCGCTTCTCTTCCCACGAAGAGCACAAGCAGAGTTGACTCCCTCATAAACGTACTTTGACATTCAGCTCAATCTCGGGGATAGTACAATTGGGGCAGGGGACATCTTTAAAACGGCCTCCGTATCCACCTGTATACTCCGAACTGTCAGTCTTTTATGCGTGTGTGTGCATGCACAAACTGGATACGTTTGGATGCATCCGTCCCACATCATGTGTGCAGAGATCAGAGACAGCGCGGGTGTACACTTCCACCTACTACCTCACTTGAGAAAAGGTTTCTTTGCTGCTTGACGCTGCATACATCAGTTTAGCTGGCCCAGGAAATGCTAGGGATTCTCCTAACTCCCCCTCCTGCCTCCTCACAGAAGCACTGGGACTTCAGATAGGCGCTACCACACCTGGCTCTTATGTGGGTGCTGGGGATTAGAACTTAGGTCCTTTTTTTTTTTTTTTTTTTTTTGACAAGCACTTTCCCCGCTGAGCCCTCTCCCCGGTCCCTGAAATCATTTAAGATAGTTTCTGTCTGGCCTGGGTGTTTCCAGACTCCTGGCATCTTGGTCAAAGAATTGAAGAGGTACAATATAACTAGCAAATAAGCAAGAAGTTCAGAGCAACTGGTCACTGCCCAAGGCCTCCTTTTGGAGGCAGGAGGAAAAGAAGCTTGTTGTTGCTAAAGGTAGGAAGGTAGGCGTTTTCCTGATCTGATTGACAGGCTACACAAGCCTTTATTCAGAGCATCTGATTCTAATCTGGCATAATCCTGCATAAGCAGAGATGGTACATAGATTTTTTTGGTTTGGGATTTTTTTCTTCCCCCAATAAAAGTTCCCTGGGAGGACATAGTTTACCTAATTATACATGCACCCCAATGTAGTCTAGACTTGACTGGTACACTGTCTCCTCTTTCAGGATACATTTGGTCACAAAGGGCAAGTTGCTAAGACGCCAGCAAGCTGTTAGAGCTGAGAGGCCAGTTGCTCTCTTGGGTGCAGGATATACTTCTGGCTCCACACAGGGGTTCCAGGCTTCTATGCACCTTGTCGAGAAGGGGATGTGCGTGGCTCAAGCTGGGTCGTAGGCCGTTGAACCTTCCCTAGTTACCTGCCTCAAGATACTTCCACAGTGACTGACAAGAGAGGAGACCTGGGTTCTCCAGCAGTACACAGAGTACTTAGTAAGTCAGCGATCCGATGGAGTTAGCTTTGTGTGTTAAGACCACTAAACTTTCATGAGAACTTGTATCAACAAACCACACCCTATGCTCTAAGACCATAATAGTAGCTTGCTTAGTCAGTTTTTATGTCAACTTCCTTCAGAAGAGTTCAGAAGAGATGGGAGCTCAAGCTTCCCCTTCTCTACGTTTTAATTTCTGTCAGCAATTAAAGTTTAACAGGAAAAAAATAAGAAATTATCTTGATACTAGAAATATCATTAGGGAGCACCAAGCCTGATGGCTGGACTTTGATCCCTAAGACCCAACGTGGTGGGAGAGAATGAGCTCTGGCAAGCTGCCCTCCGACCTCCACACAGACAGCCGCGACACACGCATAGACATGCCACTGACAGCAAGCAAGCAGAAACTGCAGGGATGGCTCCGTGTTTAAGAGTTAAGAGCTCTTGCTGCGCTTCTAGGAGACCTAAGGTTGGCTCCCAGCATCCACATTCGGCGGCTCACAAATACCTGTAACCCCAGCTCCAGGGGACCCTTCCTCTGGCTTCTCCACACACACGTGGAATATACCCACATGTACACAAAATTTTTTAAAAAATTAAATTAAATATTTTAAATACATAATTAATTACATTTTAATTAATTAGCTTTAAATTTTAAAAATCTGTTTTCTTGGACGTTGTGTTCTAAAATCCTGTCCTCCGTGCTTTGCAAAGCAAGCGCTTGACCCCCTGAACCTCCCCCCAGCCCCCTAACAATAGGTCTAGTTGAAACAATAGTTACAACCTCTTTAGACTCCTGCTGCCATCTAGACTCTGAGTTTAGCTTCATTTGTAGCTTCACAGGAATTGGCCAATTCATGAATATTCATAGCTCTTCCCCATGCAAACACTGGACTTTCATTAAAAACAAACCTAAGAGATAGCCTAAGATTTTACCCCCCAATCTTTGAAGGTTTCCCTGAAAAAAAATTAAATAAACTTGAAAAATCTAAGGAAGCTGCATAGTAGCACAGAAGTCGCCCACAAATGCAGAGGAGCAGGGGAGTCGGTTCCCACCGCCTCCATTGATGCTGGCCGCAAGCCCCACCCACAGGCCTGATTGACAGGATGAGTGGGCTGCAACTACTAATTCTACTTGAAATAGCCTTTTAATTGATGGGCCTCTGCGTCAAAGCACAAAGGCGTGCTTCAAAAACAGATGACTACCGAACAGAGACGCCTGACTATTTTGTAACTCAAATGTCAGATCAGTTTCCCTTATGCAAATTACAGGCTGTGAAGTATTTGAAATTCACCGACAGATACGACCTTTCATCATCTGAAATCCTTCTTCCCTGAAGTCCGTCCCTCTAAATGATTGGCCTGCGTTAGATTAAGATGTACTGCGAGTTTTAGTTTTCAGATGTTCATCATCCCGTAAATGGTTGTTTTAAAACTCATCCAGAAGGCCATTTCGTGCTGGTAATCATGTGTTTGTAATAAATCAACAATTTACAAAACATGCTTAATAGGCTCAGATATGTTCTCTTCTCATGGATTTTAAGAAACAAAGAATACTTGAGTTGATACTTGGCCAATGTTTTACTATTTTAATGGTTTACAAATGACTCCAATGTCTTACATCTGTATGACACGTTTGTAAGCATTTATCACATTCTATATTTATTTCAATACTTTTAAAGATGCATTTAGTTTTAGTTTATGTGTATGAGCATTGGCCTGTATGAG